>NC_060214.1:36390555-36697777 GCF_021130785.1 Homalodisca vitripennis
GTGGA
Organism: Homalodisca vitripennis; assembly: GCF_021130785.1. Lineage (NCBI taxonomy): Eukaryota > Metazoa > Arthropoda > Insecta > Hemiptera > Cicadellidae > Homalodisca > Homalodisca vitripennis. Next base: position 36,390,561 of record NC_060214.1, read on the forward strand.
TACGCACATCCGCCCAGACACCGATGATGAACAAACAGGAAATGCTTGTTTAAGCAGCGGAAATGCTTATTCCTAAACCGTGCGACGATGTAAGGGACAGCCATGCTGATATGAAAAATTAGTACTCACCAATTATGATGGAGACATTTGGCAGAGGCGTGGTCATGAGCTGGCGGGAGAACAACATCAAAACTGAAGAACAAGGAAGAGAGGAGAAAGTCGAGGACGGGAATTCGAAAAGCGACGTTCGGGAGTGCCAGTGCTTGTGTTCGTGTGCGGGAAAACAATCTTTAGGCGTAATAAATGTCAAGTGCAATAAAATTTAAGTAATTTTAGGATCTTAGTAATATTGTATATCAGGGTTCATTAATCATTTACAATTTCAAGGTACCTGTACCTAATATAATGAAAAGAAATGTTCACAATTTCGAAAATGTAAATTTATGTAAATATTTAGATATTTTAAAAGAAAGTTTCTCACCTTAGTCCATGAACTCATATTTATTGCAAAACTACAAAATTACTAATAAATGTTATAGTGAATTAAATTAAAATAAATTGTAATGAATAATTTAATATTAAACATGTCTTCAAAGTATTAAGGTATTAAAATTTGTGCTTAATATGTCGGTTGACGTTATCAATTGTTAATAAAAATTTTAATCAACTGAATGAGATGTTGTCACAAATAAAATATGCGTTGGTTCATTTGAGGGTGTTGTACTGCCAATCTAACCTATTATTAAATCCTCTCACATTAACTCTTGCCCATAATATATTATTATATTTCACAACCTTAATCTAAACTAAACCAACCTTACAAACCTTACAATATGATACATTTAAAAGCAAGAGTTTTCACTACTTATTTGGAGTTTCATGCAAGCATATACTCAAAGAAAGATCATAAAAGTTACTAGTATAAATTTAAAATTACAATCGCTGGATGATAACTGGACAAGGTTTAAGTATTTTTGTGTAATATAATAGGATGCGGTTATCAAGAGCATTATTTTAGGCTTGGAATCGTTTAAAAAATGTATATTGAGGAAAGGCAAATATAATTATTAGTTGATTTTCTTTTTAGTTATGTAAATTTGTAAGTAGTAAGTGAAGAGGAAAAAGTTAGACAGTGGTTATAATGCTAATTCCATTATAAAACACAGGACATAGGACAATGTAGGTTGGACAAATAATTTAATAGCTTACTGGAAATTTTTCAGCATACATTATCACACACGAGAGATATTTTTCTCCCGCCTCTGTATGTGACAAAATAAAGTGCAGACCCCGGCAGCGAGCCGAGGGCATAACTCTCGCCGGCCACGCTCCGTTGTGTCAACTGCTCTTTGTTGCTTACAAGAAGTCGGTGTTGAGTGCCTAAAATGTTTTGAACCTACAGTGGAATAGAGTTTTTACGTTTTGTTTCAAGAAAATGTTTGCAAGTCAGCCTATTCATGTTAAACGGTTATACACTCCGAATAAGTGTTCAAGTATGCAAACTTTGCAACGTTTATCAGTGATACAAGATATATTATTAAGAATTCCCGTGAGAACGATTTTATTTTAATATTTTTTACGCTATACGTTAAAAATTGGCTGCATGTGTAATGAGAGTTTGCGATTTTGAAATATTAAATAATTTGTAAACTTTATGTTAGTTAGATAGTAGTCCCAAGGGAAAAGTTTAATTCTTTAATTCTCTGTGATTTTCAAGTACATGTTTATAAATATGGGATTTCTACTGACAAAATATTATGAAAATATTTAATGACAAGGAAACTTTTCACGTTTGAAAAGCATGTCATAATATTTATTTGCTCACTTTTCCAAAATGCTTAAGAAATATTGTTGTTATACATATTTATTTATACACAAGTCCATGTTATGTGTTGAGCTTTTTTGTCTTCGTATGTTCGTTGACCTTTTAAAATAATAAAAAAATAAGAAAACAGCTGTTTTAATTGCAGTTAGAATTTTTGTTTATGTTTAGACATAAGCAAATGTGAGAAATATTTGATTATGTTAGAGAAGATTTTGATAAGTTTCAACAGTTTTTAAATTTATTTTAGAACTAGGTATAGGTCTAATATGTAGGGATTCATAACACTAGAAATTTGACAACTAAAGTGAGAATATTGCTTGGCAAGCTCAAGATACAGGGAAAGGCTAGGGGGGCATTTTTAAAAATGAATTCAGCCAAAGTAAAATCATTGGTGTGGTATTTTCTTTCCGTTACGTCAATTCTATCTTTTAAAATAGCTTTGAGTGTCTATGCACTTTGTATAACAGTTAGAACAAATTAAGAATTGCATTGCTTCATTTGTTACATTTAATAAATACATATTAGATACTTTTTCGTTAATCATTAAATTATTCCAATTCTAGATATAGGAACATAGCGGAATTAAACTATAATTGAAATAAATAACCAGCTACAACGTAATTAGGTTCGATATTTTAGTTTTGTATTTTAGCTAGTTTAAATAATCAGAAATATTAGAGATTCTACAACCGTGGTGGCCGCTTACTATATTGAAACTCCAAAAGTTAGAGTATGATATGTGGTATGGTGTACATAACTCAGTTGGAAACGATGTGGTGTGAGACATATGTGTGACTAATAGAGAAGTGTCGAAACAAATATCACAGAAGACTAATGAGTGAACATCAGGAAAATGTTATTTTAATACGATTCCAAGACAAGATTCCAAGAGCCACTCACCCTGTATAAGTTTATCGCATGCATTGAGGAATTTCATTGCAAATCCCATGCTTTAATGCTGTCCTTCTTAACCTAGATATGCTTGACGCTAGTATTCCTAGTAATGGCCACACTGATCGAAGAGGCACGCAGAATTCTGACCTTGAGAATATGAGCATACCGCACTAAACATCATTCTTTGATTTCTCATAAAGCCAGGATAATTCCATACTTAATGCACCGTTCGTTAACAATCCAAGTATATCTATATGGAGGGTAATGTGTGTGTGTGTGTGTGTGTGTATTGTATGTATATATGTTTTTACTTCAGAATTACTTGTTTCAGTTTGTATAGTTATAACACGAGATACGTTTAGTTTCTTACTTCATCAGCTACAACCTATTTTATTTCATCAGGTATAATTTCCAAAAATTATGTTGTTTTGAAATTATAAAATTATGTTAAAATCAAAAATTCATAACTATTTTAATGTGGTGGAAACATTTGTGGTCTGAGTTTAACATTGTATTCAAATTTTGTTTTAAATATGTGGTCTTATGTATTTTGAGATGAAATTACGAAACCAATATTTTAAAACTAGTTTATTTTGATAAGTGTGTCGAGTTGAACTAATTGTTACTGATTTCAAAAAATTAACCGTGTGAGTTCGGACATAACAATAACATCAACAGGGTTAACGTCAGAGTGCATCTCAATTGTTACAGAGCCTTTTTTCAAAACGGGATTAATACCCCCAACTGAGATATCCTCGTAAAACTGATAGTGGTTGACTTGAACAGAATATCTCTATCGATTTCTAGAAAAACTAGTTGTCTGGTGATACAATAGCTGAACTGCCACTAATTGAATATAGATATGACATGAAGGGACATGCACCGTAATCGGACTCAAACATAAATATATAAATATAAACTAATCGATATCGATATATCCTGTATACAGATACATAAGCAGAGAGACAGACAGACAGAAGCTAGGTTTTATCACCTCTTTCACCCTCAGGGGCGGTCTTATTTTCGAGGCCGTACGGGTAGTGGCGACCCCGAGGTACCCTAGCTAATGCTCCAGATCCCTTCTCTTCTTGTTCTGGAGGCCTATGGCTGGCACACTTTTCTATGTGTCAGCCTATCTCTCTTCTTCACTCTCTTCTATCTGAGGTAAAGTTCCTCAACTCTTCGATTTAGTTTCCCTTTCATTTCTCCCACTAGGGGCCAAGCCACGGTGGAACAGCGTAGGCCAGGGCTGAATGGCTGGTGGCAAACCAGTCTTTACTATGCGGACTCTGGACACCGGCGACCCTCCAGTTTAAAAGCAGCTTACCCAGGCATGCGGGGCTCTGTCTGGGTCGACCCTCCATTCCCTAGCTTCTCGTGGGAACAACATGAAAAGAAACAGAAACAAAAACCAAAACCAACCAACCCTTGAAACAGTTCCTGAAGCTGTTTCTAACCTACCTCTTCCTGCTGAGGTAGCTCCTGAAGCTACCTCGCACATACCACCACCTGGCAACACAACTCAAGAGGTTGTTATGCCAACATCCCTACCTTCTCCTCAACAAAGTGCCTTAGGAACACAGGAGGTTCCATTGCACACTGAAGCTCCCATACATGGCAAGGCTTTATCTGAGGAAGGCAGTACAAGCGCTGAGGAAGCAAAATCCCTTCAAGATATAGAAGATCAGCTCCTCAACAGCCCAAGCACTCCCATGTCTACAGGTACGCTGGATGATGCCACAGAGCAACTCGGCAACCTCAGAATGAAGAGGCCCAATCTCACCCCTGCTCAAAGAAGAGAAGCACTAAAGGCTCAACTTCTCGAAAAGGGTGAAGCTTTTGACCCTTCCAAGTGGAGGAGGGGGAAAAAGAAGAAGAAAAAGAACCCAGAACGGCAGGAGGTCTCAACTCCGGGCCCAACTGCGGGTACCAAGGCGGGGGAGGGGTCGGCCGAACGCCCCAGAGGCACCTTGGTCACCCCGCCCTCCGCTGAGGGACCCGCAAAGAAGGCTAGGAGGGAAACCCAAAAGCCCGAAGCCCACGATCCCGAGGCCTCTGGTAGCACACCCAAGGCTACCTACAGAGAGGTCGCTGCGATCAAAATGGCCATAGCCCTCGAAGGCTACCCGGAAGCGAAGCTTAGTGCTGAGTAAGGTGAAGCCATCGAGGACGCAATTATGGAAGAAATCCAACCCCTGGAGGATGGTTCCGTTCCATCGTTTGCGGGCACCTACCTAGAGAAAGGTGTTTTAATTGCTTCCTGCATCAACGAGCACACCAAACGTTGGCTTGAAGAAGTTATTCAAAGAATAAAACCTCTGGGAGATGACATCTCTCTGAGAGTGGGTCTGCGTAAGGACATCTTGAGGTCCACTAGGGTGTTTTTCAGAGCTCACCCGAAGCTTCTGAAGAAGACACCTGAAAAGGTACTTGAAATGTTCAATAAGCAGAACCCCAACCTAAATGTAAACGAGTGGAAAATCCTTCCATCCAAGCCAGATCCGAAAGGTTACAGATTCGTCTGCTTCCTGGACGAGGTCTGCTACAAGGCTGTGAAGGCTTCCAACTGTAGAGCCAACTTAGGACTCTGGCAGGTCTCAATTGTCTCCTCGACAGTCAAGGACAATGCCACGAGTTCTACAAATCAACCTCCAGCACAGTAGGGCTGCCTCGGCAGCCTTCTGCCAGTTCTTCCTCCAGGAGGGATTTGATCTGGCATTGATTCAAGAACCATGGCTTCACCAAGGGAGAGTGGCGGGCCTAAATGAAACCAAAGGTAAGTTAATTTACTGTACCTCTCTAAGGAATGTCAGAACCTGCATCCTGTTGAAGAGAGGCTTGGATTTTCTAACCCTCAACGAATTCTGCTCCAGAGATCTCACTGTGGGCACACTGACCTGGAAGAATGGAGGCATAGTGCAGAGCACAATTGTAGGCTCCGTATACTTGCCATATGATGCCAGGGCACTCCCTCCATCAAGAGACCTAGAGCTCCTGGTGGAAGAAGCACAAGCCAGACGTCAACAACTTCTTCTAGATTGTGACGCCAACGCCCATCACTCTGCTGGATGGGGCAGCACCAACACTAACCCCAGAGGTGAGGCACTTTTACAATTTCTTCTAAGTAGGGACCTATTTATATGTAATAAAGGTAACCGCCCTACGTTCGCAACACGAATTAGACAAGAAGTTATTGACATAACAATCTGCACACAAGGTATACTTGGAATGGTTGATAAGTGGCACGTAAGCGAAGAGGCCTCATTATCGGATCACAGGTATATCCGCTTTAACTTGCAAGATGAGGCTGCAGAGGTCCTCTATCGCAATCCCAGGAGGACTGACTGGTTGGGATATAAGTCTGACCTTCAGTCACAGTTGGGATCGGTAGGCGGAAGGGTGCGATGCTTCACAGACATAGATCAGATAGCTTCTGACCTGCAGAATGCTATAATCAATAGCTTCCATGACAATTGCCCATTGCGATGGGGGAAGAGTCGAACCAATACTAAGTGGTGGACTGCGGACCTCGCTCGCAAAAGGGCTAATGTTAGGAAGCTGTACAATCAATGCAAAAGGAGCCGTATCTGGGAGTCCTATCATAGAGCTCTAACAGAATACAGCCTAGCAATTAAAAAAGCAAAACAAAGTTCCTGGAGGCAGTTTACACAGAAGGTAAATGAGTTAAGCGCGGCAGCTAGACTGCAACGTTTACTAGCCTCAAGTCCAACCGGTCACTTGGGATCTTTAAGGTCCCAGGGAGGTCAACACACTTCCGGGTCTAGTGATAGCCTCAAACTTCTCCTTGAGACTCACTTCCCTGATTGAATCTTTGAGAATGACGACACTGGAACGTCTGGTAACCATGAGGCAGGCTCACGGCCAAGAGCTTATCGTGGTAGCTGGGCCATTGCCAGAAGGATTGTCACTCTCTCTAAAGCCAAATGGGCAATTTCTAAATTTGCCCCTTTCAAATCTGCAGGAGGGGATGGAATCTTTCCGGCCCTGCTTCAAAAAGGGCCGGAGAATCTCCTTACCCTTCTATGTGAACTATTCAGGGCGAGCCTAGCTTATGGGTACATACCACAAGTCTGGCGTCTCAACAGGGTGGTCTTCATCCCTAAAAAAGGGAGAGCGGACTACTCTGTCCCTAAATCTTTTCGTCCCATCAGTTTATCTTCGTTTCTACTGAAAACATTAGAAAGACTGGTGGAGAGGCACCTGAGAAAGGGAGTTCTCTCAGACACTCCCCTTCATCGCAACCAACATGCATACCAGCAAGGCAAATCCTGTGAATCAGCACTGCACCAACTAGTCAGTAGGATTGAGGATAGCCTGTCCGCCAAGGAATTGGCATTGTGCACCTTCATAGACATTGAAGTAGCTTTTGACAATGCCAAATTCACTGCAATGGTAAGTGGAGCACAGCGACGTGGCCTCGAGCCAGCCCTGTGCCGGTGGCTTAGGGCCATGCTGTGCTCCAGACGGATCAGGGCCGATCTCAATGAAGAATCGCTTGTGATCGCACCCACAAGGGGATGTCCTCAAGGAGGCATCCTGTCACCTCTACTGTGGAATCTAGTAGTAGATGGTCTACTTGAGGACCTTACTAACAATGGAATCTATGTCCAAGGATATGCAGACGACATAGTCCTTATGGTACAGGGAAAATATAAAAATGTTGTTGTTGATATCATGAATACCAACCTTCAAAATGTACACAACTGGTGTCAGGGAGAGGGACTGAAAGTAAATCCCTCTAAGACAGTAGTTGTACCATTCACTAGGAAAAAGAACCTAGAGTCTCTTTCTAGGCTGAAACTCGCATCCACTCAGCTTGAGTGGTCAAAGACAGTCAAATATTTAGGACTGACTCTAGACCACAAGCTTACATGGAATGATCATCTTAATAATATCCTGCACAAAGCAAAGTGGGCGCTCATGACGTCCAGGAGACTTGCAGGAATCTCATGGGGCGTAAAACCCCATATAGCACTATGGCTTTACAAAGCAGTTGTAAGGCCTCAAATCACTTATGGTTCATTAGTCTGGTGGACAAAGGTGAATCAGGTAACTGCCAAAGCCAAGCTTGAAAGCTTACAAAGGCTTGGCACAATCTTTGTAACCGGAGCATTCAGGAGCAGTCCCTCAGCGATCCTCGAGGTGGCTTTAGGACTTCTACCTCTTGATGTCCATATAAAAGCTGAAGCGCGTAAGTCAGCTTATCGGCTGATGGTAGCTGGCTTGTGGAGGAATGGCGCGTCTAACACGAGCCATGGCGCCATCACTGAAGCTGTAAACCCAAGCGCTATTCTCGAAATGGTCTCCGACATAATGAGAACGGAGTTCGTATTCAATAAGCCATTCTCTGTTGACTTCTACTCCAGAGATGAGTGGAAATCGCAAGATAACATCCCAACAATAAGAAAGAGCTTTGTCTGGTACACGGATGGCTCGCTTATTAAGGGTAGAACTGGATATGGAGTGTTTAGTCAATCCCCTAGAACTGCCCTTTGCGGCAGTTTGGGTCGGAACTGCTCCATATTTCAAGCCGAAATCTATGGTATCCTAGCCTGTGCTAACCTAGGCCTCACCAGAGGGTACCAGGTAATGAACATCTGTATAATGTCAGACAGTCAGGCAGCTCTTAAAGCTCTTGACTCCAACAGCATTGGATCCAGGCTTGTGTGGGAGTGCTTTAACACTCTCTGCAAGCTTGGATCACGCAACTGTGTGCGTCTTGGTTGGGTACCGGGCCACACAGGCATAGGTGGCAACGAATGCGCCGACAGGCTTGCCAAAAGCGGAGCAAGCATGCCATACACCGGTCCAGAACCGAGTTGTGGTATAAGCAAGTCAGCCGCTTACCAAAGTATAAACAAATGGTCCAGGAAGACACACCGCTTGCGGTGGCAGAGTCACCAAGGACAAGCACTCGGCAAAAGACTGCTTGCCGATTCTAGCTCCGGCTTCACCAGATGGCTGATGGGGCTGGGCAGGGATCGGGTTAAGCAAGTGATTGCCTTGATCACTGGACACGGCCACTTCAGGAAACACCTAAACACTCTAGGTTTACGAAATGAGGACTCGGAGTGTAGACTCTGCAATAAGTCTGAAGAGACTGCAAAACACATAATACTGGACTGTGAGAGACTGGGAGCAAGGAGAAGGGCTCTTTTCGGTGATAAACAACCAGGCGACGAACCAGATGCTAGTATCGGGGAAAAGCTTCTTAGCCTAATTAAAGGCACAAAGATAGGCTTACCCCTCTAACATCAAAGGGGCACACAATAAGCTCAGGTTGACGTGTGAGGATCTATGAATCCACCCCAATATCCCAAAGCAAAAAAAAAAAAAAAAAATCACCTCTTTCCCGAGTAACAGCCCTCGCTAATCACATCCTTGATGTTCAGACTTTGAAAAACATTTTCGTTTTACGATATAAAAATGAAGTTTTGTAAAGAAAATGCCAAGTATTTAAGACAAATTTTAAGGTTCAGACTTTAATGCATAATGGATGGACTTCGGCGTTAATTTTTTTAAATTGCATTAAGGAATAATGAATAGAATAGCTAGTAATAAAAAGTAAATTATTATTGATCTGATGGGAGAAATTGGAGGGAATTATGCCTTTGAGTATGTCTTTGACATATTCAAGAGTAGCGGAAGGATAAAAATTAGAATCACATACAAACTATGTCTCAAAAAGTGATCTAATAGACAATAACGTTCAATAAGTTATTATAATCGACACTAACCTACGACATTTCACAATTTAATAATAATAATAATAATAATTTATTTTCCAAATAAATACATTACATAGTTCTTTGTACAAATACAGGATAATAAAAACCATAATAATATACTTAGGTAACAAAATACATTTGCCATTACCACAATAATTGAAATCTAAAAGTATCTTAAACTAAGTGCCAAGCCTAACTTTACATCCTTAAAACTTAACGCATTCATTCCAACATGGATAAAAGTACATACACTCTTCACATTCATACATGCACAACAAATATAAAGTACAATATTACTGTGAAATTCATGGATTGACACATTTAAATATAACAAAATTAAATCAGAATGTTGGGTCATGTATTGTACAAAATATATTGGATATTTATTATTCATTATTCGGAACTAGAGTACTCCAAGGCAGTGCCTGTTTGGAGGTACTTTCACCACTAGAAATCCTGTAATATTATGGCAAAACAGAGTATAAATATATATACATATACATACATATATATATATATATATATATATATATATATATATATATATATACATACATACACATACATACACACATACATTATAATTTTCCAAACTTTAACATACTGATATTTCAAAAGAAAATTTATCGTTCAAGTGCAGTTTTGTATAAGCCCTTCAGTCCCAGGAAATGTCTTTCAAAGTTAATTTATATTTTTTGACGTTATTTAAATTTGTAAATATTGTTATGAGGTTATATTGTTGTATAACCTCATTTTCACTTATTAAAAAAATACAATACAATTAACTTAATTTTAATTACCTTTTAATAAAATGAAGTGGAAATCAAGGGAAAAGACATTAGAATATGAAAAAACCGACAAAAGTAACAATTACAAGAATTGGTGTCAAGTTTGAAGTGGAACAGTGAAATGTATGAGAACAAGAAGCGGCGTTGGTGAAGACAAACCTCTACAGATAATGAAAATACCTCTCATATATAGACTATTTACAAGATTCTCAATGATATATATATCCGCAGATAATGCTTATGACAGACGAATATAAAAAAAGTAATGTTCATACAATTTTAATGAGTGAAAAACATATTCCATGAGTTTTATATTCAAGGCATGAACAGAATACAACGGTTGTAATAAATTGTTTTGAAACGAATAAAAAATAGTTGGTTTTATAAAATCATCCAAAAATATCAATACATCTCCTTAAAGTCACCTGGATTTGTAGCGTTAGCTCTGTAGCGTTAGTGCTTATACAAACATGATCATAATCCTTTAAATTAGCAGGTAAACGGTTTGATGCGGTTTATCATCAATAATTAAATTTTGACGAATTTCAAAAAAAGGAGATCATATTACAAAATTATAATATTTATTAGCATAATTTTCTGTGGTGCTTTAGAACATTTATAATTTTAAACGTTATAGAAACAACGTTATAAATACGGATATAAATGCTTTCTTTCATCAAGCTCATGATTAAAAATATTTGCAGTCTGTTATGCACTGCTTTTATTTAAAGAAACACAGTTCTAATAACTAAGACAGCTTATCAATGTATTTGTATAGGAAGGAAACAAAAAATAATGAAATAAAATATTGTAATTTGAGATAGATTAAATTAGTTGAAAGTATGAACGAAATTGAAATATTGGTTATTAAAACTATAAAAAACCAATATTCTTAAAGCAAATATTTGATCAAACGTATTCCCTTGTCCGAAAAAATAATTACCTTTATTAATTTTGGTTAAATAGTGGGGCATTAAGTATTTATTTACACAGCTTATAAATGATATGTGGTTTCATATCTATCAACTCAAATTTCTGTGATTGGTATAAAATACTAAATTATTTTTGTAACGTAAGAGTCGGTATCATGTCCAAATTATATAGAAAATTAAGTTTAATATTTAGTAGTTTTGTATTTAGTTATACAACATTTTTTCTTAAATTTTATGTAAATTATTATGGAAAGACTGATTTTAAAGTGAAAACGAAATTTTACTGCACTCGGGGCCCAATAATACCTTATAATAGAACACCTGTTGGGTAGTAATACATATTTTATTCGATCGTATAGCCTCTTAGAAGTGTCCGGAATGTAATTAATCAAGTAAATAGTTTTAAATATCATTTCAGCAAATAAATATTTACTTGAATTATTGTTTCTATGCCGGTGTGTGCGAAGCAGATAGCTAATATAAACACTATTGCTATTCCACCCACGCTTCAATAGCTTGGATATTTCCATAACATGACGTCATCTCTTTTCCGAGTGGTTGAGTTAGGAATTTCCAATTGAATCTAAATATTTGTTGATGGAATGCCAATTTGATTAGTCTACTTAACATCTTAAACAAACAATGAGAATTACTTACTTCATGTTTATACTTTATTAAAACATTATTCTAAAACAGTTTTATATTCTAACCGATATTCTAAAATGTATTTTGGGTGCTTTTTGAAGAACGACTCATCTTTTCCACATTTTATATTATGTTTAAACATTGTGATTTAAAGTTCATAAAGATTGCAAATAACTAAACTGTAAGCTATTATTGCTCTGCCAAACATAGTTTTCTTTCATAGCGTTTCCACGAAAAACTGTTAACAATAAAAAAAGTACATATTCATTAACTAAATTTATATTTGCTGACATTAAAACTATGCACAGTATGAAGGGTACATGCCTAAATTTTATTAAAGATTTTCTTTTAAAACAAAAATGTCTATGAGCTTTAAAATAACGTATCTAAAATTACAGATTTCCATGTAAGAATTTTGAGACAAGAATGGCTTTTAGGGTGTGGTGTAAAGCGTCTTAGATACCATTATTATATGAAATGCCCATCCCTAGCTTGGATAAGGGTACAGTAAACAAGAAAAACACGTTTTAAAACGTGAAAGAAGTATTTTATATAAACACCATACATAATGGACATGTAGGCTAATATAATATGTTGCAATTCTTTTATATTTTTGCCACATTTGTTATCTTACATTTCCGTATTGTATTCAGGAAATCTGATAAAAATTTAGTTAAAATAACTAATCTATAGTATTAGTTGTTTAATAAAATCTTGATTTGAATACCTTTAGAAACTTAATTCAAAATTATAAAATCTTTCCATAAATTAAGTGAGATATTGTATGCAATTTAATTAAATGTTTCTAAGCTCATGGAATAGCTACTGATATATATTGAATAAATTAAGTAGAATTTTAGTATCCAAGATTTATTTTATTAGCTATGCGTTAGCGATAAGCTTTAAAATTGTATTTTTGACTATCTCTCTATACTATTCCTCTGCAAAGCATTGACCTATTGTTGTGTATTGTGCTTGAGCTTTTCTTATAAATGGTACACATTATCATCATATTAATTTATATATTTACCAGATGATTGGTGACAGTGTAACTTTAATTTTAGGTTGCAAAATAGAGTTTATTTTTTAAATAAATTAGTTATTTATATTAAAAAGGTAAGAGTACGCTGCACCACGTGTCATCGAACAGGATTTGCTGATGTCACATACACAATTACAGATATATGACTCATTTCATTCTCAAGATGTACTGTGGGCAGATAAGGTAGACAGGAAATCGTACAGGAAAGTCATTGACACAATAATTGCCCTCATCCAAATCCCATGGATGAACATGGACCATTATACAACACGTTATCGGCTAAGTAGAAATAAGTTTTCATGCTAAATTTAAAGTCTACGGATGAAATCTTATTCGGGATAGTTTGCCACATGATACCTTCACATTTGTTTCATTGTTTACGTTTAGTGGGGGTGTCAAAATAATAAAAGTTCTGGTGAGCTAGGAAGGATACTACAACCCTAGAATGCGCTGAAATCGAATCTCATCATTGAATTTGAACATTTACTTTTACTCTAAATTTTTTTCTTTAGATCTTTACGAATGAGATAAAATAGATAGATTGGTAGTAATCTATTTGTTTACAAATATATTTACTCTGCTCAGTATCGTTGTCGCCATAGTTATCCACAAGGCCAATATAAAAATGTTCGTTACTGCCAAGCCAAATTCCATGAAGTGCCATACATCATCATCGAACTCAGGGTTGCTTGTATAGAAATTAAGCCTCATCCAAAATTCCGTCGACTTTATGAGATAACGCACGGACAGACTGATATGCAGACAGACAGACAAACAGAAATGTAATTTTATCAGCCTCTCGAGTAATAGGCTTCGCTAGAGCTCAGCCAATTAAAAACGCATTACTTATACATATACTTGTAATCTTGCATTCAGCTTCACTTCTATACAGGCAATATCGATTCGATGACGGTGTATGTCACTCCATGGATTTCTCTGAGCGTTAGTGCAATATTTTACATTGGTCATGGATAATCATGATTTCAACCATGAAGTCGCAGAAGTAATATGTAATAAAAACGAAGTAAAATCATATGATATGTTAAAATGCGAGATAGTAACAGATGTATCCTAAGTGAAGGAATAAAATAAGCTGTAAACTTTGAAAGCAACATTAGCGAAACCGCGACACGTAGTATTCCTGCCTTGCTTGTCCCCTATATCTGATATTACTGGTGATAAACGATTCTTGCTGAAATGCTATAAACTATAGCATAAGGGAACGTCTGTTCAGTTTAATAACGTTACCATGTACGATCTTTATACCGTTCATAGCACCTTACACCACATATCAAATTTTCTGAAGGTATACTTTATTTGCAAACATGTTTTTGTATATAACGTAAATTTCAGGTATAAAATTGAAATTGAAATATATATATATTGTAATAATTAACTTACATTTATTTATTTTATTAAATTTTCCAATAATGCGAAAGCGATGTCCAGCGACAGTCCAGGCATTCAGTGAATGCCGCATTACTCTGGGTTATTTCCATAATACGTTGTCATCGCTTCTCCTCTTGGTTGAGTTAGAAGTTTTTAATTGGCTTTAACCTCTCGTTGCTGGAATACCAAGTGGATTTGTCAAGATCAATAATGTAAATGTCTGTCTGGCGAGTAATCATTATTATTTAAAGTATCTCTGACACCATAGATTCTCTTCAAGTGTGCTAAATCCTAACGTCGAGAGTCTACTTTTTATTCTACTGATGCTTGTGGTAAAATGGCTTTTATACCTTTAATGGGTTAGGTTATATAGCAATACTTAATTTTATTTATTAAGATTTCGAGTTATCAATAATTCTTTGATTATTAACTATAAATACTTCTAACGTTGTACACTTACGGATAATGTTATTTTCATTGTTCATTTGTTAGTTTTCTTATTTTTCAAACTTTACGGTTATAGAAAATTCGAAACACATAAAAGGAAACTACATAGAAGTTTATTTATTTATTCACGGTAAACTCATTAAATACAAAGATTGCACAAATTGGTAGAAAAAGCTGAACAGAATAATAAATAGTAAGGAAGTTAAAAATAATTATGATTACAGTACCAGAATAATTTGAATTAATTATAAGTAATAATAATAATAATTTAAAAGTAGACGACGTAATAATAATGACATATCAACAACGTATTAAAAATAAATAATATATAACAAAATTACAATAATAAATAATATAATAATAACGGTATAAAATAAATCATTTGAATAGCAATAACTTTAGTAAATAATTAGAAAATTTTTAACTTAATAATAAATAATTTGATAACAATAACATAACAACAGTTAAAAAAATGAAGCAATAGCATAACAATATCAAAGAAATAAATATCTATAATAATACACTATTTTTTAGAAAATAGAGTAATAAATAACAAGAAGTTCTGATAGTTCATAGTAGTAGTAGAAGTTCATGGTTTAGAAGTTATGATATTGATGACACTTGACGGTATTGGAATATATCGAGCATTCAAGAAGAAATTGAGTAAAAAAACAAGCCTTTAAAAACACTATTGGTGAATATGCGACATTGAAATTAAAAAAGAATGCAAAAATTTCATTGAGACATTCATTATAAAGAGCACGTGTTTTTTCGTGGCATAAGCCATTTTTAGAAGGTAGAGAGTGGAGATGAAGCTTGTTTTGGGAGGCTATAAACATCGAAAACTGATGAGAACATCAAACGTGTGAGAGCTCTGGTGGGTGAGACCGTCGACTAAGATTAAGACTGTGAGTATAGAGTGGGTTTGAATCGTTTTAATCTTCATCAGAGTCCGACACAACATTTGGAAATGAGAAAGATGTGTGCCAAGATGGTACAAAAAAAGTGACAATGGAACAGAGAGATAACAACAAGAATGTGTGCTTTGAACTTCTTGGCAGTTTCGAAAATGACCCACATTTTTTCAGTAACGAGATCAATAGTGACGAATCATGGGTTTTTGACTATAATCCCGAGACAAGAATCAAAATTAAGGATAACAAATCTAGACCATGCTTATTCGTGTTTTGATAGCACGAGAGGTCATTAACAGAGCATTTGTGCCTTTAGGACAACCTTTCTTTTATAAAGAAATCCGTTAATGGCCCAGGAAAGGGTACTTCACGTTAGATCGATGATTTACGACCGTTGTATGCTCCATCATAACAAGTTTTTGACCAATAAGGGTATTCTTGTGATTCCCCAGCCTTACCCCCCTCCCCCACTATTTACCTGATCGCAGATCTTGTGACTTCTTTCTGTTTCCTAATAAAAAATAAACACTTGAAAGGGCGTCATCTTGATACTATTTTGAAAATTCAACAAACAGTAATCGAAGAATTAAATGTGATATCAGTTGCCTTCCAGCACTGCTATGGAGAGTGGGAACTTAAGAATAACTAAAATAACTTCTTTTTTACATCAAAAATTTGATTCATAAATTTATATAAAACATACAAAAACTTAAAATGTAAACATTCTCAACTAGCAATCATCTGATGATAAAACCTGTGATTTGAAATTAATAGGAACCCTACGAGAGTAGTACGTCTACCGCTGTATAGCTGCCCGGGGATACAGGAAAAATAGTTTTAATATAATATCAGTCTCAATTATTTTCTGCCACACCTCGTATATATCATTTCCTTTTCCAAATAAAATTTTGGTGAAGATGAAATGGGTTAAATTAAATATGGAAACATGATTTTGAGTGAGAACAAGCTTTTGGTATGGAATGTTTGCAAATCAAGCTACGTTAGATACCTCTAATAGAAACTAAACATCGTCGGCAAAAACTCGTTAAAACTAAACTGATCAGTGGGCGATCCTCTGACTTGAGTAAAAGCTTATATGAGGAGTAGCAATGGAGGTATAGCAACTATCACTTATAAGCTACATCATACCACAGTGTAATCGGGTTTCGAGTCCCCAACCCCCTATCACAACACTGTCACTATACATGGCAGCTAAATAGTTTTTATTCTTTAATTAAATTAAAACGTAATTTTACGTTGTGTTTAAGGTGCACGATACTTAGAATAGAGTTTGATTTGTTTAATGTATATTTTCAAGGTTTAGTAATTTATAAAATTTGTTCTATTTATCCCTCTTTGTTCTGTCCACCTTATCTACCACCCTTAGCGGGCGCCTCGTTTGTTTAATAGACGTCCCTGATTATTCCCTAAGAGAGTTCTCTTCAAGGTGGCTTATAACTGCCAGGTGAACCTACACGGGGTGCAAGTAAAACCGATGTGTCAATTTAATTTGGGCAAGCCTATAGATGTTCAGGATCGGCACAACACTAACACCAAATGTCGAAATGTTGGAGCGGAAGAGTGTAACAATAGGGTCTGTGTACTTCGAAAAATAATAAGTGGAGCTCCCTTAGTGTTAAGGCTGTTGCTGGCCTAAACATGAAGGAGTCTTGATCAACTTTGATCAACAGGTTTGACTGAAAGAGGCTGCAACAAAGAGATAGACTCTCTTTCTTATAGGATGACCTGATTGAGATATACAATCCACTTTTCTCATAGTACAATCTCGAAAGTAGGTGACTCCTTTCCCCCAACCTTACCTAGAAATTTCTATCGCTCCGTAAGCAAGTACAAAGGTTGTTTGTGGATTAAGTGGTACCTGTTATAAGTAAAAAAAGTTATTTACTCAGTTAAACGCTCTAAGGTTGTTGTTAATAAAGTGTTTGTGTTGTTTGCTACAAAGCAAATCTGGGTACCAAACTGAATGGATTGAACTCCTGGTGTTTTGAAATGTTAAATTATAAGCCATCTAAACTAAATAGTATACAAATAAGGGTAAAAATTCATAACATTCTGAATAAAATCTATATCAGTAAGTACATAATTAACGTTACTTATAAAATAGTCTCCCATTATAAGTGTAAAGGTGTTATTTTTAAGAATAATATTTAGTTGAATTATTGAATGCTACTGTAGAATTTACTTGTATAACTCAAACTTCCGTTGAATGTTTGGTACTTATTAGTTTAGTTATTTCTCTAGAATTAAAATTTCTCGAGGTCATTTCAAGCTGTAACGGAAATTCAGTTTTTTGAAGTTTTCAACACATTTTTGGATATCCTGAAGTTTATGCAATAGTTTAACTTCATGTTACACAGACACTTTAGAAATGGGACAATACAGTTTTTATTTAAAAATGAATTAACACCAGTTCAAGTAATTTGATTTTCTTGGATTGAATTTTCAACAAATGCAAAGTAAAGGAAAACAGACAGTTAATAAAGAAGCTGACAGTGCCCTAGAATAAATCGCCTCTTAAATAGTTTGGCATATTTCCAGTACATGACTTCCTCGCTTTTCCAATTGGTTGAATTAGGAGTGTTTAATTGTCTATTAAATCCATTGTTAATTGAATGCTAATTCGATTAGGTACTCAGAATCTGTAGGCTATTTGGCAAATTAATTTTATGAATCATTTACATTAATTTCTAGAAGTTTGAGAGGTTTGAGTTTCGGCAGACAATGAGAGTCGCTTGTTCGATCCTGTAGTTGGGCAAACACTCTAGCACTTGTCTGAAAATTGGTGAAAAATTTTGGTACGCACTTCTTAATTTTAGTTTTAAATTATGTTTCTCCACATTTTTCATAGATTTCTGAGACACTTTGTAAGTTGTATGAAATTCTGCAATTATTGATCGATATTTCAAACGCCATTGGTTTGAGAATTAAGAAACTCAGTATACCATATACATAGTTATTCATTTTGGAGCTGTGATTTATTAGAACATACTTCTTGAAAGGCAGTAGAATTAACAAGTTTGTGTATAGTATATCATAATTCTGCCACTGTATTCACCTACGTATGTTGATCCTGTGACAGCTCGTTTGGGACGATTATACAATTCTGTAATTGTAAAATGCTATGTGACAAATGAAGATAAATTTGATGAGGTCCATTCATTTCTCATTATGCATAAATTCCCTTCCCATAGCGACAAAGTGTTAAAATTTCATTATGGAATCTTTCACTAATTTAGTCTGTCTATCCACACATCGTTCATTTATTGTCACCTGAGCCTGATTTTAATTCTCTACAGTTATAACGACTTGGATTGTAGATATTAATATTCCAGAATATTAGGAATAAAATTATAAATCAGACATCCAAGATGATATACAATGTTTTTTGATGAGTGAGCTCCGAGTGAATATTCAGTAAAATTTATTACTAAATTTTTTAACTATTAAATATTATTTAGTTTGTCTAAAATAAAATTACAGTTCTAAATAAAAATAATGGATTTATTTGAAAGTGGAAAATTACGTATTTCAATGCTTTAAAATTTCATCACTCTCTATTTTCCACAAAAATTGACAAACCGTTTAGTAATATTAAAAAGGTCCTTTAGCAAGAAATAAAAATTTTCAGTCAAATATATAAAACTAAAAATCAGAGCTCTCTTCTGAAATAAAATAATAAAATTTTCAAATAAAAATCAAATACCACTTGGAAATAACTAAAATAAAAATGTTCACTTCTAACTAACTACACTAAAAATAAAAAAATAAAAATTGAACTTCTCTTTCCACTAGTTGTAAACTAAATTCACGATAAATACCAGAAGAAGGCCGAAAATTATGAGCTGGCAGTTTTTATAGTTCCCTTTCCACCCCACTCTGATGGACATCCGCGGTGTTCTCTCATTGGCCCAGCCGTATCCAACTCGAAAAACAATAGCCCTCTCAGATCTGACGTAACTGCAGTACACAAGACAAGTTCTGATCAATTCAAGGCAGTGAACCACCTTCCTAATAATTTAAAATTACCAGCACTAACTTGCCAAAGGATTCCGTATTCGTTTTCATCCTAACTTCTCACAATGTAATTAAAATTATATCCCGATATTTCTTTCCCAAAATTTTTATTTAATTTCAGTTTTAATTAAGAAATCAACCAATGTAGCTTTTAAAACGCTACAACAGTATAACAATGTAACAATCTGAAGAGTTCATATCAGTTATAAACTCCATATGTGGACATATAAAATATGAAATCTAATATAAAACACATAGTTTACTTATCAATACTTATATTTTATATTAAGGTGGGAATAGAAAAATAAAACAGATATTAGCGAATCATTTAAGATGAATACGACAAAATGTGATGAATATTTAATATGCATATTGAATATTACGGGTCTAATGTAACGATCACAGTGACTAATGAACTGAATATTAAATCATTATTCATCCCACCTTTAGTTGATTCAATGAAAGATGGACGGTATAAGCTGAATAGGCATAATATTCTATCTGAGTCCTACAATTTACCTTCAAGTTATCAAGTTACAAATGCGTTCATATCCTGTTATACTATTTATAAGGCATGATATAAGTTACGTTTGACTTAATGTTATGTTCGTAAAATTTTAAGTTATCTTAATTTTGAATTATTTCTCATAGTGATAAGTACGGTCTACTATCATAGTTTTGGGTGTAACGTTCGTGATTATTTATACAATCTAAATAATTTCAGTATGGGTCGTATTATTAGTATTAATTAAGTGGGAAATTCAACAAAAGTTTATAAATAATAAAAGTATAAATTAATAAACAGTCAATTTATCGCCACAAAACCACTCTAAAAATTAATATTTATATATACCTGAGATTGTTAGATGTAATACGTGGTTTAAATTTTTAACTTTCATTGTCAATTACTAACCAATAGGCAATAGAAAAGAATTAAATCAAGTGAAACGTAATATCAAAAGGGAAATTATAAGCCAACCATAAAGTGTCGTATACAATAATTTAATATTCCATAGTTAAAGAACTGTTCATAAATATTCTTTTAAATTTGCAAGTAAAATACCACACACCATTCCTTTAACTGATGCTGTCAGCTAATAATGGTGCACTCTGACTGAAATGATCATTTAATACTCAAATTGAAATAAACAAATTAGCCGCAATCCTGGCTCATTTTAACTAAAACTGACATCTAATCCTATTCATTTTACCTGAAACTGACAGTTAATCCAACCAATTTTAACTTAAACTAACAGGGACATATATCTATTTTTACTGAAAGGACAGCTAATACTATATATTTACACGGCACAAGGTAATTATCATAGATTATTGCATATTCCATTATAAAACTCATGTCTAACATAGAATTAATAGTTTATTCATGAGTTTTTGTAGTATATGATTAAATTTAGTGCACTTACTAATGTACAACATTGTACATTTTCGCATGTATTCGTCAATTCAGCAGTATGAACTTCGCATTACATAATGCTTTAGTAAGTTGAAATATGAAAATTGTACCGTATAATTTCAAGTTTTTTTATTATTATTAATGTGTAGTACTCCCTGTTTCAGTTATTTTTTTAAAACTTGAAACTCATAAACTGTTTCAAATACATCACTGTACATTATTAGTCTATATATTTCGATAACTTTTATATTCTTTACGCTGCGTAATAGGCTGATCAATGAGCTGTTAGCTTCAAATCATTCCCTGTCCATAGAATGAAACAATGAAGTATGTTCAGTTTACACGTACGAATAAAAATTTAAGAACAATACTTTACATCAAAATGTTAGTTCATACTAACTTAATCAGTGTTGTTGAAAACTAATTCAAAAGCAGTTCGATATTCAAATCTTCGATCTAACAATTTTGTATTCGACTAATAATTAAGGACTTCGCCCATCCGGACATACTTGATTGAAATCCTGCCTTGATATCGGAATAAACTGTAAAATCTCTATGCTACCTTTTATTTGAATCCTTTTAACACCAAGGCTCCTAATTTGCTATTTTTAGAAACTGTTTTTTGACTTAATGCTTTTGCTTTCTTGTGTCCGACTGAGCTGCTTACTGCAACAGTATGCATTTTTTGGAATCGAGCAAAATGAAATCTGTAACTTAAACATAAAAGGTATTTCTGCATTTTTGAAAAATTGCAAAGGACACTTTTAGTGAACTTTAAAACGAGTATTTCAAAATTGTAGCTTAACTGAGCGAATCTTCGAAGAAAGGGATTAGAGGATACTCTTGATTCAATCTGTTACATAACAATACTGCCCTTAACTAACTGCAATGTTTGCTTTCCATAGTCTTAAAAAGGGGGATAGTACTTTATAGCAAAATCTCCTAAATCTGATTCTTGTACACCTATTATAGTAATAAACATCTCGAATTTCAACGCCTTCTTTGAGTTAAATTAAGCTTATAAATCAGTTGTATTTGAATAACTTTTATGATGACATATGAATGGCAGAATTTAATGTATTTAACTCAAGAGTTACTGCACATGAGTTTACTAGTTTTATTTAGTATCTCCACAAGGTGCAGTGGTACTCTAAACCTATGCAATAATGCTATAGTACCCGTAAACGTGTGTGTAAAACTGTGTAAAGTGTTATTTACTGCCATGTTATTTATATTTATTTACAGTAATTCCGATCATATAGAGTCAGTATACAATGCAATATAGTAGCTAAGCTCAATGTGACAACAAAAATGCAATTGTATATGGAATCGGTATTTCCTGAACTGGCAATTCAATATAGCAGCCAAGCTCAATGTGACAACAAAAATGCAATTGTATATGGAATCAGTATTTCCTGAACTGGCAATTCAATATAGCAGCCAAGCTCAATGTGACAACAAAAATGCAATTGTATATGGAATCAGTATTTCCTGAATTGGCAATGCAATATAGCAGCCAAGCTCAATGTGACAACAAAAATGCAATTGTATATGGAATCAGTATTTCCTGAATTGGCAATGCAATATAGCAGCCAAGCTCAATGTGACAACAAAAATGCAATTGCAGATGGAATAAGTATTTCCTGAACTGGCAATTCAATATAGCAGCCAAGCTCAATGTGACAACAAAAATGCAATTGTATATGGAATCAGTATTTCCTGAATTGGCAATGCAATATAGCAGCCAAGCTCAATGTGACAAAAAAATGCAATTGTAGATGGAATCGGTATTTCCTGAACTGGCAATGCAATATAGCAGCCAAGCTCAATGTGACAACAAAAATGCAATTGTATATGGAATCAGTATTTCCTGAATTGGCAATGCAATATAGCAGCCTAGCTCAATGTGAAAAAAAATGCAATTGTAGATGGAATCGGTATTTCCTGAACTGGCAATGCAATATAGCAGCCAAGCTCAACGTGGCAACATAAAATGCAATTGTATATGGAATCGGTACTTCCTGAACTGGCTAATATTTTATATAGAACACACTGTATCTCTACTGTTTCTATTATTGACGTTAGTTCCAAATAATATTGATGATTATATATAGATGACAACGGAAATCTATATTTAACGAATCTATTGCATAATTATGTTTTTGTGTTTGATTGTTTGAAATCTGTGTAGCTCAAGATAGATAGATACTTATTAAAAAGAAATTAAAAATTCTTAAAGTTTTTATTGTAAATGTTGCATATAAAGAAAGAAATGAAGTCTTCGAATTTAATAAAGCTAAAATATAAATAAATATAGCAATATAATATTTAGAGGAATTATTAACTCTTGCTAGAAATGTGATCACTTAGAAAAAGTCAAACATTGTAACAATAAACGCAATCTTGTCATTGCATACTCTAAAAATTTCAGATAGTTTTTACGGCGTGTCAATAATCTTGTGCCCTATATCATATTAACTGGACATATATAAACATTTTAAATAATCATATTAACCAATGAAAGGAAAACAGATTGTTACAAAGTAAAATGTGTATCACAGGAATGAAAACATTTAAGATATACAATATATATAAAAGTCTTTATAAAATTTAAAGTGAACTTAAAAACATGCGTCTTTATTTAAAAAGTTTTTATGACTCAGAGGATTCTAAGAACACGTCACGGTACCAAGGATAGTAAATTCTTAGAATAAGGTTAATATTGTTATCGGGTAATCCTTGTAGAATTTTACTGCTATTCCACGGCAAACATTAGGCCAGTTATCGCAGTATTGGTAATGAATGCTCTTTATCTCTTGTTGAAAACTTTCACTTTGGGGTAAATTTTAATTTGGAGAACCCTCTATCGTTTTAGATGATTTTGAATACCTTACCTTTTAATTATTAAAAACGATAAGCGTATATGATAATTCGCTATATGTTTAATTACTTTGATATTTGCTTTTAAAAGTTCTATTTCTTAAACTTCCAAGTAACATTCAACCAGTGAAAATATTTTGAAGAGGAATCTTGAATATTTAAAATATTAAAATTGTTGGAATTAAAAAATATTATAGAAGTATTCTTTTTGGATTCGTTCAACCAAGTCTACGTTCTGTTTGTTATTTTTTTAAACTATCAAGTTAAATGAGTGTTCTAATATATGTCAATGTTCTGCTATAATAAACAATGTGGGAAATAACTGTTACTATGCAAAATCACTTCCAATGAAATTGGGTGCAAAAGAAGAACAGTGAAAAACAAAAATAAATTGTAAGAGATAAAGATAAAGCAAGAAATAAAAACTGGATTGGTAAAAATGAACATGTTTTAAGTGCTAAAAAAACCAAAAGCTTGAGTAAGGGATGTTTGTGTAAGTAACTTTTATTATAGATCTGGAGTTTCTAAAGTTCGCCTACATGTATACTGGCCCATAGTACAGATTTATAACATGGAACCTTTTATCACATGCTATATGTTTAGTTCATTTTAGAACGTCCCAGATGCACGTTTCTGGAACGGATGCCAAAAGGCATCTTGTGACAATTTTAGTTATGAGCTAGCAATAAAACTGTTATTAATATACTTGGTGAACGTATTTATACAAGCGAAAAAATGTTATATAATTATAACGTTTGTTTTTTGTTTATATTTTCTCTGGGAAAATAATGAAATATTTTCAAATGTTTTAACAAGGTGTTAGTGGGGTAAATTAAATATCAATACCCTAGTTGGAAATTCTTTAAAAATACGGCTTTCATTGTTTTTGAATCTGATAGCAGCGTATATGGGTTGAACGAGGAACGAGATGGAAATTCAAAAATAAATAAATAATGTTAAGATGTACATCAAGGAAAACAATGATGGGAAGTTTGAGGGAATTGGAAAATTATGAAGTTGTGGTAGCATTGTAAAACAGTCTAATAAATAAATGATGAGTATTGATATATTTTTGTTTCATATTCTAAAAAAAATATTAATAAGTCAAATTTAATTAGCTTACCTTCATAAAACACGTTTAGGCTTCTACAAAACTATCTCATATATATTAATTGATGTTTAGTTCTAGTAAACTCATGGCAATTGTAATTTTTTTGTAATAAATATTAATTTCAATCGCAATTTAGGTCCACAAAGTTACATCGATACAATAATACAAATAATATTAATAATGCAATAGAAGAATGTTTCGTCGTTTTGTTATGGCGTCGGGATTTTCTATGCGCTTAGCTGCATACATGACATATCAGAATCTTGATAAGTAATTTCAATACAAGAAACTACAAGAAAAGGAGACTACAAATACTGGTAAACAGCTTATTGCATGTAAGTCAACTGTATTGACTGAAAACATTTTAGTTTTATACAAATGTATATTTTGTAAGTTTTGTTAAATTTTGTAAATATATTTTCAGGTAGAATGTATTGTTTAGATATGTAATTGATTTGGACAATTAACAAATGTTATAACACTAATCCCAACTACGGCTTAAATATTATAACCTAATCAAAATCAATATTTACAAAATCGTACACATAAATTGGAATGTCTAATTTTACACGTGTGGAGATAGACTAAATTAATTTTACTTTAAATACAACAATCACAACCCGGGTAGAAAAATAACCAAGTAGAAGCAAAAATACTCAAGTAGAATAATGCATGTTTTAGTAATTTGTAATTTAAACTAGTACGGTTAGAAGTGAACCAGAACATGCAATTAAGACCTTTATTACATGATAAAACTAAAACACTTTGTAACTAGGAAATTAGAGATGGATAAAGGATATAAATGAGTGGTTTAATCTAATCTATCCACAGTTATCTTACTTATAACTCTTAAGTAAAGGCATGTTTTCTTCTCCCAGATGACCCAAGATCGACACACTGTCTATTCTGTATTACATTCATGTATTAAATATTTATATGTATTAGTTCTTGTACATAGTGTGTCACTTGTCAAATAATCTTTGCCGTAAACAATCTTGCACATCTCATTCATCATGCTTAATAATTATTTGAAAATGTTTTGCCAGCTCTTACTGCTGCATAAATAATCTTTCATCGTTGTCGGAATGATATTTAGGAATAGTTGATATTTGTAGTAAGAGCTTCTTTAATCCATCATCCAGCGAATAATGTATTTAGGAAGGTATGATTGTTTGGCAATAGGAACTTATTCAATCTGACTATTACCAGACATCAGTCTACGAAGGAGGTTGAAAGCCCTCCCCAACCCACCTAAATCCTGGTTCATGAGAATGAAGTACAATAACTCCGAGTTGAATCATTTTTGTTTCTGAGAGTGCCTACTCGATTCTCGTTTTTTGAGAGTGCTCACACACCTTTCTGTTGAATAAAACATGGTCTCGACAGGCACGTGGGTACTCAAATGATGTGTCGACATATGAACTACTGCCCACTCCTACATACAGTTGAATTAACCAAATATCCACTCACGATATGGAGTTCCCACTCGGAGGCAGTGAGCCTGCCTAGTAGCAGATTCACCACCGCCGAGTGCGCCATACACCGTTCCAATGGCTTATTCTGATACGTGCACGTAAAGTCTATACTCTTTGCAGCAAGAATATTGCTCAATCTATATTTTCGACAATGAAAATGTTGAATGGATTTCCGAACAATAATGGGTGACGAAGAAAAACGAATAACGTCGTCTGGCTTGAATTGCAAGAAAGTTTTAAAGAATCGCTGAGACTTCTTTCATGAGGGAATGCGGGAGGTCACGTGCATCCACAGATCAAAGTATCGAAGATAATATTACCAGTTATGGGAGAAATTCTGGAGCAAACCGAAACGTGGATCAAATGTCCTGTAACTACAGATGAAATGGAAATTGAGAAAGCCAAATGTATTACTAAGTTTAGCTTCTTTGGCGCAATCGGAGCTACAGATTGTACTCATACTTCCTTGGTAAATTTGCCTGTACATGTAACGCATTAGAAACGTTCAATTACCTGTTTCCGTACATGATGCTTTGGAGAAATCCGAGAATCCTGGATTTAGAGAAACTTGAAAATGTTTCACAGTATGGAAATAAAGGCAGCAGGTGCAATTTGTATCAGGGATTCAGGATATGGAATGACACCTTTTACTCCTCTAACTTAATAGATCTTTCACTCGAGAACGGACGGTTATCGTAAGATTTTTTGACAACGAAACCAACGATTCCGAAAGCTACAGCTGAAAATAAGGATATAACTATAAAATATAATATCTCCCAATTTGGATTGTTTTATACTGCAAAATGTGGCTAAGTGGCTTAGTGATTCAGAATTCGTACCAGAAGAAAAATGAGAAAATATAACAAATGAAGAAATTGAGGATGATAATGATCATGTTCAATTGGATGGAGCAATGGTGAGGGGACAAGATTAACTGAAAAGATCACAGTTAGCAAGCATCAGTTACAGACTAAACGGTCTTTACATAGAAAACTGAACTTTAAAGTTAATTATTTAAAAAAGAGTTTTGACAAAAGTCAGGAATTTAATAATTATGCAAATATTGACTGACTTATTATCAAATTATTATTCAATTATACTACAAATGCATTATTATTAAATGTTTATTATATTTGTAAAATAAACTTCAGGATTTTTACGTTTTAAGAATTTGAATAAGTACCATAAAGTGTGTGACCGAAATAAAAATGTAACTAAAAAAATAAAAGCCCTTTTCAGTAAAATAAAAAAATATTAGTGTATCAAAATTTTAATAAATCAGTCACAATAATCTTGTGGTCAGGAAAGCCTTGCTTCTTAATCTATCGGTTTGCTGGCTATAAATGGACGCTAACCTACGTATAAAATTAATTTTTTAAAATAAAAACAGCGATACTCCTGCATCGAAGCTCCCTAAAAATGAAAATGAAAGACTATCAGCAGATATAATCATTATTGAAATGCATAACTTTTTAGTATTATAATTATTAAGTAATCATATAGTCAAAGTAATAATGTTTACATGATAAATAAATACACATTTACATACGCATAGTTTACATTTAAAAATTTTATATTACTACTGTTATCTTTTTAGTACAATTTCTTTGTTACCTTTCTTGTTTAAATCATTGTTTTCTTAATCCACATATTAATATTCTGTGTTTTTCAATATATGTGATTCGGTCACTGAAAACCCTGCTTCTCATTCTATTCGTGCATTATTATCAACTACTACTGTCATTAGCTTTTTTTGATTTTCGAACACTTGTGTTTGCCAGAACGATCGGGTAAAGTAAGCTTTCATAGATTCTCAGCTGATTAAAAATAATAGCCGAAATTTCAAGTCAAGTAATTACGTTCCGAGGTTAGCAAAATGGAAATGCATATTTATTCAATTGATCAACAATATTAAATTCTAGATTTTAATCGCAAACCAAAGATTAGCACTTTGGGATACATCTTGTGAAAGAAACTTTTATTTACGATTTATTATTTGGGATATACGTAGTTTTTAATTTAAAAAAGAGTGACATGAATTAGAAACGACGAAAGTGGAAGAACGCATGTTAATTACTCATGTTGACATTTTCAAATTCTTCTTTGACTTTAAAAAATGATCAAAGTTATGCATAAGTAACAACTTTATGTTTCTGACGCCAAGTAATGTAGCTCCCGAGGTTCAGGACCAAAATTAATTACATCGTGCTGGAGAACTTATACTTACATCTCCGGCAAAATATTTGCTCTTGAATTTTTCTAAATATAAATTACGATCTTTATTTCAAATTAGATACAATTACGAGCTGAAGTACATTCATTTGTGTACAGTATTAAACGTATAATGACTTAGAAACTGTCTGCATTTAAAATATGTGACGTTTCTTTTTATTACAATAGATTGTTTAGGAAATTTTTGGTATCTATATTTGGAATCTAAACTTATTTTGCACAGGTTTTACATCGTTTTGTGAAAAATTATAATCGAAATATATCAAATATGAAAATATTTTATACAATTTTGATCAATCTTTCAATATTTGTTCTATAAAAACTCGTTATATTTTACTATGCATTCTTTGAGCTTAACAAAAAGACATTTTCTGTAACTTTTTTAAGCATTACATTTCTCAATAATTCGGAAACTTTTGTTATATTTGCTTTTTGAGAATGATATTTGGAGAATAATTTGTTATGGCTCCTAAAGAGTCATAAGAACATTACCATATGATTTTATAGATCAATCTATGGTACTTTTATATTTGAAGTTTCAATGGTTCTTATAATGGAATAGGAGTAAAATATATTATGCACTTTTATCTTTATAATATGTCAATTAAGCTTTTTATTTTTATTCTTAAAATATTACACATTCAGTATCGTAAGATATTATTTTATGTGGGATTGTAATTTAGTTAAACTTGCTAAATGTTATTGTGTGTTAGGAAGAAGTTTGTCTATAATGTATTGTTATCTACAAATTTAGATTACTATAAGATATTCATAAGTATGTAATTGTCTCTGTAGTAAAGGTTATTTTACTAACTATTTAATAACTCTTGGAATGAAATGAAATACAAAATATACCTAAGATTATGAAAGTTATTGTTTATATAGTTTATAAGCAAAATTGTATAGTTTATGTAAGCTATCATTCAATATGCGCAAAATATCTTCAAAAATTTTCAATTAACTCGGCTCAACTGCAATTTGACTATTTATACTATTCTTACTATTTTTTCATGAGGGAATAAGGAATTTTCATTTCCATTTATGACAATGCTTATAAAGAATTTAATAATAAGGCTTTCATAAAGTTATGCCCTCTTTCTTTTTAATCATATTATCCTCCTGTTAATTCTGCTGATAACGGACAGTTGCGATTTATTAAATGGCATTACAGAGCAAAACTGGAAAGAGAAATTGAGTAACTAATATTATTAGAATGCTAAATTAATTCTTAAATAAAGTATAAATTACCTGGTAGGTTGAATAGTTTTATATAATTTATGAGGATATGTATGTTTTACAATACAATTACACTTTGCAGGACGTCAGAGTATCAGAGAAGCAATCATTTCATAGAAAATGTTAAATTTCTATCAAGCGTAATGTACCAAACCCCTTAAAAGAACAAAGTTAAAAATCCAAAGTCAATGCAACCACTGTTAAAAAAAATGATATACTGGAATATTATTACTTTTTATTTCAAGGAGACTTGTCATATCAAAGTACATGCAATTGCAATAATATTCAAGGTCAGCGGTACAATAAGATGGAAACACCATCTATAAACTGAAATGTGACGTAGGATAAGGTATAATGTGCTGTGGATGGTCGGCTAACGTGGATGATGAATGGCTGCAGTCTGTCACCGAAATAGGTAGAAGTTTAGTTTAAACATCGCCATGTCAAGGAATTCTCTTTGCGAAGTAACTTTGTTTTGGAAAACACATATGACAGTTTAGTCTCGTTGCTGTTGTTTCCTGTACATATGCGTTTAAATGTTTTAGACGTAAACAGAGATGATGAGCGTTAAGTCTGTGTATCAAGGTTTCTGAATGAATACCAAACAGTCAGTTATCATCTGGTTTCATACAGTTGAAGGCAAACATTAGTTGTTTAGTAAAGTTTGGTACAAGTAAAACTCTTGTTCACCTTCATGAAATGAATACCATTTAAGAGTCTGTTATGACACATTAAACTCCAGTAATCTTGTTTTACTTAGAAGAATGAATTTCGTAATTTACGCGGAAGAGTGTAATCATAGTTTTGCTAAGTAAATGGTATTTCATAAGCAAACTGATATAGCTCCCTCCAATTTTGGTTTTAGTTTGATTAACGTGATTTTAAGGTGATTATGTGATGTGATGTGATCTCTTCTCGCATAGAATAATATCAAATGTAAGCACAGATATTTGTCATCTCTTCTGATAATTTTAAATTATTAGATTTCATTATAATTATATTCCTTTCTAGGTGCTGGCATAATGTGCTATAATAATCGTAAAATTGCGGTACAAATGTTTTCTTGTATCAGTTTTTTAAACTATGTTAAAATCAGTTAATCATACCATGATGTGTCATTTAATAATCAAACTATATGTACTTTATCTATGCAATAGACTAGTAACAATTTCTTGTTTTTTCCAAATTGACTTATACCACTTTTTCTGAAAGACATTTAGGTTACGTAATTTTTAAACAATGTATGAAATTGAAAAAAAAAAACACATTTATTTTGCCAAAGTGAGCTACAAACACTCTGTACCTATGATCTGTTATCTTATTTTTTAGTCCTGTTCATCTTCGGATCCATGTTCTGATTCTCTGCAAGGATCGATGATGGGGGTGTCGTCAATTCCTTCAGGCTGGTTTCCATCTTGCAGGTCTGTGAAGAAACTATGGTAGATGGGAGGAATGAAGGCTAGGAGATCCATCATATCCTTCTTTCTAGCTGCTGTTACTGATCGAGGTGACGAGTACAGAGCTTCCTTTGTGGCACTTGTGAGGGAAGCAATTCGCCTACATTTTTTTGCTGCGGGTATGTCAAGGTATTAAAAGGTAATATCATCATTCAGTGTCACCTTGTAAAAAATCTTGAATGGTTGGTCCCTAAAATACCTCAACCACTGGATACTAAACCAAGATATTTTTTCTTCTAGTAATTGATTTTTCTAGCGCTTTAGTGGAATAAACGTCTTCTCGGTTCATGATTTTAACTACAAATGGCATCTTCTTCTTTGAATTTGTTATGGTATTGTACCAATCACGAGGAGAGTACATTGTTTTCCCTTTAGAATACTTTTCTAAAGCCTTCTGAAGATCTAAAGTAAATGAAGTTAATGAATTTTATATTGTGCTCTTACTGCGTCTAGTATCTCTCTTGCAAGCTCTGCTTTTCTCAAGTGCAGTTCCTAGATACGTTCAATACTTTTTTGTCTTCCTCATTGACAGCTGTAGCTAGTTTCATTTTGAACGTGTCACATTTCACACATGTGTCCTTGTGTGGCTGATGAAAATGTAAATTTAATTCAGATTTATACACTTTTCTATACATTGACTTTGATAGAGGTTGTGTATTTAAAGCAACACAATGGTTTTTGTACAGAATGTGGATCTCTCTAATGTTAAAGGATTCTGGTAAATACTTGCGGTTTGGATTGTGGGTGAATGAAGAAATGTGATCTCTGAGTATTTTCAGTCTATCTTCATCAGTTTTGTTGAACATAAACCTGCTTCCCTCTTAAATCACTGCCCGGTTCTTTACCATTGGTTACTTTTTTAAGAGCTCTAGAAGCATTTCAATTACTGATTTGATATCTACCTAAAAATACTGCTAGCACACTATAACATTTTTTGTAGGTAATTGAAGATGGTATCTTACTGTTCGGTTCTTTATTCCCCGAGAGCCACCTCTAATTCGATGAGTAATTGGCGTTGACTGCTCGCAAAGACCCCAAATATAAGCATTTTGTGCTTGAAAACTAGCCATATCATAAAACTTCTGAAACAAAGCTTTTCTTTCTTCTTCGGTTACCAATTCACTGCATTTATTTCTGCAAAAAGACTTACAAGGTGCATTTACAAATTATTTTTGGAGCACCCTTTTTCCTTTTGCTTTAAAATACTCCTTCCCAGAAGCACGTTTAATTTTACGTTCTGTTTTTTTGTTAATATTCCTCAGTTGTTTTCGTGATTTTGCATCAACAACTACAGCATTGTTTTTAAGTTCTATAGGCTAATTACAGACGTACAAAAACATAGTTCACTGGACAGATTCTCGAAATTAATGTTGATTTTATTTATTTCATTTTTATACTTTACGATAAAAAATATAAGAATTTTTCTGTTAACTTTTATAAAGGAACGAAAATATCAGTGAAATGAAATACATTAAACTGAGACAATTAATGATTGGGGTTTCATAATTTTTGTTGGCGGTTAATATCTACAGCGCTCCAATCTTCTTTCTCGCGTATGGCAGAATAGCATTATAAGAAGTAGAGTGAAAATCCCATACCAACTTATGGTAGTATCTTATTATAGAATAGGCCGAATCTCCCCGCTGTCTGTCAAACCGTTCTTGTGACAATATGACAATAAATTTCCAAACCAATCCGATTTGTATTTATTCTGGGTAGATTGGCCAGGTTATCTTTGAGCGATTATGAGACAGAATTTTACATTATAAATTGAATTTCAACTAGTTATTACAGAGTCAAGACTTTAGTTATCACCATATAAAATTCCCTTGACTCTAATTGATCACTGGGCTATTTATCAAAGGTTTTATTGAAGTTGCTATGCTATTGTCAGCAATTAAAATATTTAACTATAGCGAAATTTGGTTGATATCTTTTATAATTGGCTTTAATGTTTCTACAGTGGATGTGAACAAATTAGAAACCAGTAACGATCAAGAACTAACTAACTTTTATGATCTAACTTTATACGTTTCACGAATCCAATGAAAGGACGAACTTGTAAGGAACAAACTAAAGACGAAGAACTCGTATGAAGAACTCCCTTATTCTTCGTGAACTTGACCAATCACGTCTAACAAGTTGGTAGAATGTTGAACTCCGTTTGGTTGTTTTAGAGGGAACCTGTAAATATTCGTTCTAAGCTTTCAAACTGATCAATTTATAAGAATAAGGAAAAAAAATTAAAACATTAAATAAACATTACCTTAAGAATAAAAAAAATTATGGTTACCTGTAAAGTCGGTTTTACGGGCGAAGATTTTACGTGACAACGTCTTTTTCTCGGTAGAATATTTTGTTATTTTAAATGTTTGACTAGCAATACGCGCTGTTTCTTCTCAATCGACTGAATTACGATTGATTGCAGAGTGATTTAAACTAATAATTTACTTAACACTATCAACATTTGTCAATAGTATGACATAACCTATAAACTCAGTTTCTCAACTTTTGTGTCAATCTAACAATTAATCAATCAATCATAGTTTACGATAATGAAATATCAGTGTACAATTATTTACCTTTATTGTTGTAGTTGTTGTAAATGACGAATCTAAGCACTCCACATTTTCACGAATAAACATAGTTATCTGCTTTATCCCGTGCGGCGGACCCACAGTTATCTGCTTTATCCCGTGCGGATCCCGTGCGGCGGACCCACGGACGGGCATCGTAACGTTACCGGGCGTTACACTTTTTCATGAGTGACTCCGAGCCGCAACCTAATTTAAGACGTTGTCACGTCAAAAATACATTTAAGCAATGTAGTGAAAATAATATATTTTTAACATTTTAAATGAAAATTTAACAAATTAACTACTTCTGTAATTCTTAAAACATATAAAATAAACCTAAACTTTTAATATACAAATAAAACTAAAGTAGTTATTGCTAATGAGTCATAATTTTTATCACACACAATCCCAAATTCATCCCTCTGCCAGTGTCACGCACACAGAATCTCAGACCGGACCTGCCTCGACTAACCGCTCCAGAAATATATCTTTCACTTTCACCACAAACCGGGAACAGATATCGGTGGAACTACTATTCAACGAGCAGATGCAAAATTCTAATACTTATATACATAAATGTGGATACCTCAATACTATTTTTTTCAATTTATAAAAACTCAAAATTATTTTAACATATATAAATATATAAAGAATAATAATTTATAGTGGTTTTTGAGGTTCTAAGTAAAGCTATTATTTAAAATGTGTTATTATACGTATACACACTAGTATCAGTCATTTAAAAGCTTTTTATAGTGTACGCAATAATTTTTTAATTAATGTCTTACACAGAAATAAGTTAAATTTAGGAAATTATTCATTAAAATGGATTAATACATACAAATATAGCCTTTAAAACGCTTTGTTGTTTAACAGCTCATCTACTGAAATCATATAATTTTTCCTAATTATTTAGGCAAGTCAAAAAAACTAATTTTTTGAAAATGAGTTGAAATATAACTAGACAATTTGAGTAAAAATAATATATTTTTATTATTACCTATAATAGAGTTGTCATTTTCTTACAGGGACAACATTTCTTTAAAATACTTTAGAGAATTGGATTTAGTAAAATTGACGGATTTAATGGAATTGGATTTAGTTCTGTCAAAACATACAAGGTTTCTCTGAAAAAGGCAGCAATTGAATCTCGCATGAGATACAGGATGTCGGCGTGGGGCTTGGCCACTAAGACATTGTTGAAAAGGGTTTTTAGTCCCTGACCTGCGCGCAGTTCGTGTTCCTGCGTGACTGAATGGGAGACAATACGAGTCCTCTTATTTAGTCCTACTTTCAAGGAACTAAATATTCTTACATTACAAGTATTTTACATATTAAAAGTTATAGTTTTTGCAAAATTTAATAGTACAGCTGTTCTTGATGAAGTCTACACGAACACAACATGCGGTTTAGACTTCGCCCGTGAAAGACATCACATAGGTCGGAACTAGCTGGTGGCCTTCCACACAATGTAGAGTTAGGTGCTTCTGGAAATTACCACAGGCCTTTTATAAAAGATAACGTTCAAAAGAAAGCTGAAACAGCATCTGATTTGTGTCTGTTTTTAGTCTGTGAAAGAATTTATTCTTGGCTGAGCTGACTATAGCCGCGTTTGTTTGTTGCCTAGGTTTTCAAAATGTTATTAGTTGTGTTTTAAATTGATAATTTGTTTTTTTAAGTTATACTTATTGTGTTCTTTATTATGTCGAGTTTGTTATTTTATTCAAGTTTTGTATAATTGTAATTAGTGTTTTGTACATTTACAATTGGAATGCAACGTTTATTTATGTATACTACAAATGAAATAAAATACAATTTTTAGTTTATTTTTATTTAAATTTTGTTTAAAGAAGAGGCCGTTTCCCTTTTAAAATTCCGTTCTCATGGGCCACTGGCCTGTGCGAGGATCTTATGAAACAGAATAAGGGAGAGAGTCGATACAATACAAGGTAAAAAATAACGATAAAAAGTGCAACTGTCACAGATAAGATTTGAACCTGCGCTATCTCCAAATTTCAACGTCCTAGACCGCTCAAAACGTACGAAATCTTAGTTTTGGACAAAGTTCGGTTACAAAAAAGTACTGTAAAATTGCATTAATACGGCATCCTATAGTTCGACATGCTTGATAATCCGGCATTCTTTTTTGAACAATTCAAAACATCAATCATTCAATAAGCAACGATGTGTTTTTTCCATTAATGGTTGTCACGGCGTTAGGGCGGGCGTGAAAAGACTATGCGGCATATTCGGCAGACTTCAGATGATATCGATTAGATCGAGGCACTTGACTGACCATGTGTGTCGACTGTGGCCTGTGTGGTTACACAGGTTGCGATTTCTTATTAGGTTGAGTCTATTAATGCTAGGCTAATTTAACAGTTAATGTGCTCAGCACAGGTTTGTGATGAGAGGACAACTCTAAACGATTGACGTCTCGCCACTGCCTTCTGAGATAAGCAAGTGTACGGTACAGAGCTGTGCTGAACCGGGATGAACACTCTGTCGAGTTCCGCCAAATTATTGTCATACGTAGACTACACACTGTAAGTAGACACTGTTAAAAATAGTTCTTATAGATTATATTATTCTTATAGATTTATATACGTAATAAAACGTGTTTTACTTTGATTGTTTGTTTATTTATTACATCCACATTATTTATGCCATATGTATCTGATAATCCGGCATATTTGATAATTCCGACTGTCTCAAGTCCTGACCAGGCCGGATTGAAGGAAGTGTACTGTCCACATTTTGAAGCGTAATGGTTTATCGTGATATTTAAATCGAACACCGAAAAAACCTATCAGTACCAGTAATTTTTCTGAAAAAATTAGAATATAACGTTTAAAATATCTATGCCTTCATTATCACTGCAGTCTATGGAGGAAAAGAAAATTTGTCAAGTAATTCTGTTAAAGAAAGATTAACACTGTAAAAGCATTTACATAAATTATACAGTTACTACTAAAATCATTAGTACAGGTTAATCAAAAAATTTTAGAAACATAACACTGTAAATGCATTGAAATTAATCAGGCATTAATTAGTTAAATTATTAGTTTAATTTAACCGTAGTAAACTATTTTTGCAAGATTTTTAAATTATAAGCAAGAAACGCTGTAATAATAACTATCTGATGATAAATTCTTTTGAAAAGTACACTAAATGCATTAGTGAGAGCGCTTATATTACAAGTAAAATTTACTCTAGAGTATTACTTACACTATTACTGCTGAAAATGTTTGTTACAGGTGGGGTAAATTATTTAAATATTAACATAAACATATTGGTGATTCAGAAATACAGTATTATGTTATGACGTACCTCATGGCGTTTTATTGAAGGCTGCTACTGATAAATCTCGGATGTTTTGAACAATTATAAGAACACAGACGGAAATGGGGTTAAGTAAGGATATAAAAGGATGATAGAAAGGATAAGACGGGTACTGGCTCCCACAATTCTGACTTGCAATCTAACCGAACGACAAACATGAAATAGATATACAGACTATTTAATCTTGCGCTATTCCTTCCTCTCAGTTGGTTATTCCATTCTAAACTCATTTTTATAACACAGTTCTAAATTCAAGAAACATTATAGTACATTCGCATGTTACCGGTAAAATAACAATTTCCTAGTAAAAATTCCAAGTTTGACCGATATCTTCAATATAATCATAAATATAATTTGATTTGATCCAGTTTTAGTACTCCTTATATCACCACATTATGTACTTTCAAACAGTTTAAAGTCCTAAAAATTTAACCATAAATGGCTTCCACCATGTCTAACTTAGTATCATGTTTCTTTTAGAAAGAAATTCTTTCTACGCCAATGGCATTTAATTTAAGATACTGCAAGTTTTAGAGGAAAAACGGTCCAAAACAACTTAAAAATATTCTTTGATCTACACGGTAATCGAAAACGTGACCTCTTGGTTAGAGAGCATCACCCATACCCCTACGCTTAGGTGTTTTATGTCTATCTCCGCGATAAAGCTTGATTGAAAGGTTTTAGAGACTTGATTCTGGGTTCAAATTTTTCTTACTCCAAAGAAGGCAGCCTTTGGTCTTGACTTCAAAAGGACAGAAGGAGGCATTGTTTAAAAAAACGGTACGAATTGTATTGGTAACTATTATTTCTCCTCTGACAAAAACGCGGTACGACTGACGTCGCATCCTCCGGAGGTTTCCAATTGCATAGAGTCCTCGTCCTTGAGTGGATGGGCAGTTGACGACAGAGATAACGCTTCACATCAGTCACTGCCATTATGAAGAGGAGGGGTGGTGGTCACGTGGTACAAAGGCACTCATATGTCAAGCAAATCTCCAAAAATCTATTGGGTGTTAAAAACTGTAACGGGAGCGAAAGAGGATTTCAAAATACCCTATATCTTCTTGAGAGTGGTCGTTACCGGGCTAGAAAGATAAAGATCGAGACGAGTTTGAGAGACAGAACCTTGGCCACGGGTCATCTCTTGAACAACGGCAACTGCTCGGGAAGCATCCAAAGGACGATATACCGATTGATCAGACAATCACGTGACATAAGATGATGTCCATCGGCCAATGGAGAAAATCATCTGATTTACCGTCTAGGAGCATAGTATGATTCAAACCAGCTTATTTATTATTTTATAGCAGATAAATGAAAAAAAAAATTAAATAATAACATTGAGTCTCGTTCTAATAAAACATTGTAAACTTTATACAGGCACGTTATCTAAAAAAAACTCAATTGGATGATGAGAATACGCGTTCATTTAAACTACAATCAATAGCTGATGAGAATCCGGACAGATCTCCTTTGTTTACTTTGAGTCTCTGATATCAAAACTATGCAAGGAGATCGTTTTGAACAATCGCATCCCCATTCCCTATCGATCCCTTTAGATATACGTGGACTCCAGATCCTAGAAGCCAATGTGAACTATTTTCAGATTTCAGACCTTGCACTTAGAGGAAGATAAAATGGAGCTTAATTCAATATTTGCATTGAAACAACCCTTCACACAGTAAGTGTGTTAGTTATTGCATTTATGGTTTAAGACCGTCACTGTGGCTTTAAACTGAGTGATCTTAAGTAATTTAAAAAGACAACACGCACTCTAGAGCCTCTGCCGACGTAAACCTACTACATTTGTACAATAACTCTTTCAGTTTAATACATGTAGGCTTATGTTAAATATAGCTTGATTATATGACTTTTTAATGACAATTTTACTATTTTTCACAAGGTATCTAGATAACCAAATCTCTAAAAAAAAATTCCAAACCTTACTTATTCATCACTAATTCTAAAACTGCCTAATGTTACGTACAATTGAAATTTGACACACGTACACATCATGATTTAAATAATATAATACGTTTTGATAGATCAAAAGCCCATATGGGTTGAAATTGCGGTTGAAATCCATAGAAGAACTATGTTTTGATTTCAACCTCTCGATTTTCTAGAAAAATGGATTGGACATACATTTGTCTTACGCTTTTAACAGATAAATAAAAGATGTGTTGTTAAAACAACCTCTCATACGAACGAAACAGGGTGGCAAACCCTTGAATAACTATATTATTTGTGTTTTCCTTACTTACGGATATCATAGAAAGATGAATTTTAAAAAAATACGGCTCATGGATCACAAAAAAAACATTTCCAAAAAGATTAACTACGCACAGAGATTTAAAACGAATTGCAAACTTTAGGAATACCAAATTTTTGTTTTCAAACTTCCTGATGGCCTAGAACATTGAAATATGAAATAAACATGGTTTTAGCTCTCAAAAAACAACCAGAAGCAGAAATAAATTAAATTAGAATTAGATTACAATTTTTGAAAGTAGTCCTTTCTCGACCAAAGTAGACTTTTCGGACCTCCTTATGTATATACTTTCTTGATCGGAACAACAAGGCAACGCTACCTTAGAACCTTACGCTACCTTACGATGCTAGAAACATATTAGACTGAAAGTATATGACAATGACTGGTAGTAGACTGTTTTTGACCAAAGTAAACTTTTAATACAAAATTGTGTACATATTTTCTTAAT
This sequence comes from Homalodisca vitripennis, assembly GCF_021130785.1. Lineage (NCBI taxonomy): Eukaryota > Metazoa > Arthropoda > Insecta > Hemiptera > Cicadellidae > Homalodisca > Homalodisca vitripennis. The sequence continues at coordinate 36,430,664 of NC_060214.1, forward strand.
GATGCAACAATGCTAGCGCTACTGTGTGGAAATAAATTAAACAGGAAGCTCATTAAACTGGCCGGATGCAGATGCTGAAGACTCTATAAATCTACATACGTATGTATTTTTTGACCGTGGCAACAAGGTAAATTCTACTATGTCATTGATATGAAATATAATTGATTCGAACCTGCTTATTTAGTTGCTAAACCTATCAACAATGAATATTGAAATAATATGTCCTTTAAACATATTTACCTCCGTATTACATTATCGTAGGTCTCTATCATAATACGTCATAAATGCTCTTAATAAGATAACTAAGGACGTAGTACTTCTGTCTGGCCTAAAATATGTTAAATGTTGTTGAAATTATTGGAGCTATTCATTCAAGTAGTTATTAAATAAAGCAAAGAAACTTTTATATTTCATTAATTCATATTGAACATTTCATTTTCGACTTTAGACCGCCAAAATGTTGCTCCTTAAATTAAAATCCAAGAGGACCAGGACATTTAAATATCTTCGTTACTTATCACCACTTTTTTGCAGGAATGTTAAGTTTGTAATTTTAAAAGAATATGCATATTGCGTACCTGCTACTAAATATAAAATCGCGTACAATGTTGCGCTTATAAAAGTTTAAAGGGACCAATACCACTTTATCCGTAGTTAGTCAAAATAAATATTGTAATAGACTGGCTCTAATAATAGTTGTAAACCATATTGTATATAACTATAACCCTGAAAACGTAAAAGTCTTTGGTAAGCGTTTCATGATAACAGATCAGATATGCTGTAAGGTATCATAAGAGTTTACTGAATGTGACAGAAGAGCGCCAAGACGATATTAACGGTTGGTATATGTGTCGTTTGTTCTCGATCTTATTGCCAAGTTATATCTCTCTTCAATATCAGACATTGGAGATGATTCCCGATATTTCTGTTGATACTCAAATAAGTAACTTTAGAATTGTCGTTGAGAAATCCTATACCAATAAAAACATTCTAAGATACAGTCTGTGCTCAGATTGTTATGTGGATAAATTATACTTTAATAATATAACTATATTTCTGGTTTAAGATTATCGTGTTATTGTTGAAAATACACTAGAGATAAGAGAGGCTGATGGTATGTTATGAAGTAACATGGATGACCACAAGGATATGTTGATATTGATTTAGATAGTAAATTCGGCAAGATAATTGATCGAATCTTTACTTGCTACTTTTAAGTTATTAGAGGCATGTTTTTGAGTGTTCGTAAATAGTTTGACATGAAAGGATACTACACTTTCGATCGGCTCTACTGCTTTATATAATTTCAGTATTATTTACTCATTCATCAGAAAAATGCTTTATTATTGTAATCAGCAATTTGAAGTTCAAAACAGAACTAGTTTAATCTCATATTTTTTGTCTCACTATTCAGTTTCGTTTGTTTTAATTTGAAGATTAATGTTCTAGTCTCCACTTCAGTCACGATCGGGAACAAAAAGCATGAAAGTTGTACTATCGACATCTGATAGGAATCCAGTTCTCCAACGATCGATGTCCTCAAAGAGTTGGAAGTCAACACGACAACGCCAGCTGATAAGACGACCTTGAACGTTCTTGTCCCGTTGCTTGTTGAGCGTTGAACGCGCAAAGATATTGTCAGCAAACTTGTCTCTCAAATATCCCAGAAATCTAGAATTTTGTTGCGTGCAACCTCTACGGCCGTCAATGAAGAAGTAAGGAAACTGCGGGGTTGTGTAACACATCTAACGGTGGTGACGAGTTGGTTGCTGGAAAGAACTGACGACCTGAAACTGTATCAGCGGTCCGACATCCTGCGGTTCTTCGGAATCGTGGAAACTGTGAGGACACGTACAAGATTTGTCGGGCCAAGGTGGGCGTTGAACTTCCACTGGGTTCCTTAAGTAGAAACTATTGTGTCGGTCAACATCACCATCCATCGGCTGACTGACCGAAACGGCATCGAAATGTTTGAACTGAAACCAATCATTTAGTGGTTCACCGGACATCAGCAGTTTCAAAGGGTCTTCTTCTTTACACCACTTGAAAGTATAATAAATTGTCTATTCTCAAAATTAATAAAAATACTACGATTTGAGACCTTAACGTCAACGTGATGGACCCTACCGACAACTAACCAGGTTACGGGAGGTTCGAATTTTTTAAATTTCAATTAGTCTGTGCATAAAAAAAAACCTCCGTTATGTACCCAAAAATAGGCGATTTTCAACAACAGTTCTTATAAACATCAGGATCAGCAAATGGTTAAGTTCAGTGATTGAACAAAGGTTTATACGCTTAAGTGTCTCGTAGTATTGTTATAATTGTATAACAGTTGTATTGTTATAATAATTGTAACATATCCGATTGATAGATGCCCTATTAAGAACTGAGCTAAAACATTAATTGATTTTATTTTGAACTCTTTAAAGCTCATGATTATTAATTTTTCTTCTGAATTAAATAAGGAAAAATACCACTGTGTTAGTAGTTGTTTTAGCCATGATTAAAAGAAGTAGGGAACAGGATTTAATATTAAAGTCCATATTTGTTTCTGCATCTGACAAGCTCCATAGGGACGAGTCTATGATTTCCTGTGGGACACTATCTGCCCAGGAGTTTTGTTTTTCAATTTCAGCATTATTGTTATATATCTTTTTTTAGTTAAAACTAGAAATTATTAGTTTTATCATAATATATTATAAAAATAGTAATTAATAATAAAAATATTTAGTAATTAATATAAAATATATTGATCATAGAAATAGTGTATAATATAAAAATAATCTAATATATACATTCATATTAGTTTAGAATGTTAAATCTATAGGTCTGTTCGCTTTCGAGGTATAGTGCGGACAGTTAGACAGACAGAAATGAAATTTCTCCTGCCCCACAAGTATTAGTCTTCGTTGACGCTCAGCCATAAAGGGCAAGCGGAACAGAATTTTTGAGTCAGCAAATCAGAATAGAGATATATTTACGTTATGTCAATCCCTTATGTGCCGGAATAATCAAAGAAATCTTTAAGAGTATTAAGGAAATATAACATTAAAATATGCAACAATCTTACAACAATTCTCATAAAAAGTGCACACACACAATGTACACAAGATTCTTTAAACTATACATAAAAAATGAAGTTTTAACATGTAATACAAAAAAACTAAAATAAAAAAGAGAAAGGGTCTAAAAGAATAGTAGAGATTCGCAATTCATAGTTGTTGGTTCGACCACGGTATTAACTGCATTGAAGCCAAAATAATACTTTGGAAACCTCATTTTTTTAAGACATTCAATCGATGCTTCATACAGTAAAGAAGCAGATAAATCATGAGTCAACTATCTGTCGAAATTGTGCTGCTTTAGTGGTCAATTCCGAAAATTAACCAAAAAGGATAACTGAGGGGACAAACAGATTAGATATTTCTAATAAACCAATATTGAGTGACAGTAGAGAGATATATACTTTAATCAGGAGGAACCGATAACAAAAAATGCCCAATCCCGTTTCCTTTCTTGCCGCGACCTTGTTGTACCGCGACGATCGCCATTTAATATTGGCACTGGTCTGATGTTTGTGGTTTACAACTGTTCCTATTGAATGTTGAATTGGTTGACAAACACTTCTAAGGACGTTGGTTAGGTCCTCAACGACCATATGAATCGCCTATTCGTAGTCCTGATCTCATGGCTTGTAATTTACCCTCTGGGCTTGGGCAAACGATCAAGTTTATCGCATAAAACCTACGAATATTGATGAACTGGAAGAAAGGATTCAGAAAATGCTTACAAATTTACATAAACAATTCCTCCATAAATCCATATAAGATATTACTAGACATTCGCAAAAACTGGTAGAAGATATAGGCGCTTACACTTTGAAGTTAAATTATAAATTTCTACTAAATGCCTTCTTTGACTTTGTTGAAATTCAGATTCTTTCCTTTTAATAATATCTAGTTTGGTTGATAAATGTAAAACTTAAATAATTATTGACCGAATAAAATACGAAGCTTATATCCAATTTCTCTGTAGATAGAGAACAGAACTCTATCTGCATTAACGTGACGCATAACATGATTGTTATGGCTTTCATATTATGCGTGTGGCAACGCTCTGATATGATTTGTTTATTATATCGTAATTGTGCATTAGGTTAGTTATCCATCTAAGAACTGGATCAGATTGCAGATCTTGAAACAACGTGTTACTGATATTTTGTATCATTGAACGATGCAAATGTCCAGAGAAATAGTGTTTCCTTCACAAATCCTTCTACTGTCAAAACTAAAGTGAACATACATCTATAGTATTTGATCATTCTTTGACCAAATGTGATTTCTCCATGTTTGCTGAACACTCTTACGACGGGAATTAAAGTGAAAGTATTTATTATAAGTAACATTATATTATAAAAAAAATTCAAGGACCAGAAAGTGTCTGACTTATTAGCATTTATTTCAGTTTAAAACTCATGTCCACACTCCAGTAGGTCCCAAGTTGGGACAGTCTCTCTACACGGCTGCGACCAACTCCCCGTTGACTCAGAGGTGGAATATTAATGTAGATTAAAAAGGGAGAAATAGGGCAAGGAAGATAAAAATCTGTAAGGGTGAAGTAGGGATTAAGTAATAGACATTTTTTGCCTCTGATAGTCGTTATTTCGACACGAAAATCGCTTTTTCTGGTGAAAGAGGAAAGCCATAAACTATGGTTCTCAGTTATATTGCCAGCATCAATACAAAGAATGAACAATAAACATCGCCGATGTCGCAAGTTAAGCTCCAATAGAAATCTATGGTTTTTAATATTCCACTTCATTTTTTTTCAATTTCAAGAATGAACATTCATTTATGCCATGTATTCTTTGGTACAATTTTCGGTCCCTATAAATAATAATTATTACTGGCGATGCAGTTAAATCTGCATTGCTTCACACACAAATTTATCCTTGTATAAGTAGTTCTAAGAAGTGCACTAAGGTCAAAGTGTTTACTTCCGGCCATTATAACATACTTCCTCTCTGAGGAGTGAAGAAAACATCCCAATACCTGCTGTGCCATATTAACCTATAGACCAAATTAATTTTAGATCTCTTTGTTGTATGTACATCGAACCTTTATTGAGATTCGCTCCGTTGAACCAATTTATATGCTCTCTAGTCAGCTCAGTTATACAGCTTTATGGGTGGAGACCCACAAGTAGAAACATGTACCGTTATTTAGTTGTACTTCATATAGTACATTTTTTCGCAACCCAGTTACTTCTTAATAGTTAGTATAAGTTACATCTGATGTTCTTGGAACTAAATTCTTGGCGGATTGATAACCTAATTGGCACGTGTATCAACTTTTTCTCTCGGGAACTTTGTAGCTGCCGTCCCTGCTGCTACGGAGTTAAGTTGTCTCAATAAATGGATAATACCGTCGCGATTTTGTTTTAGGCGAGTTGCAGTTCGCTCTTCGAGCTCACTTCTTGAATTCAAGCCCAATTACGTCACGTTTTAGACTTCCAGTCTACTAATATTCCCCTTTTCCGACTGCAGCTGTATTGTCGAGCCAAGAATGCTGAAGTCCGCGTTTGTGAGTCAAGTTCATCGTAAAGGGAAGTTATTTTTTAAAGTTTTAGTAATGATTAATTTCGAAGGTACAATCCATATAACATTGGAATATTTAGGCCCATCCCAGGGTATCATATTTTAGTTAATTCATACTCTATTTGGCAGCAACGTGACAATAGTTTATTTTATTTCACCAACTACAATTGGTGTTTTTATGTTTATATGCCAATATTAAACATATAAGTAAACTTCGAGTTTCGAGTATGTGTATTATCCATTCGGTACAAACAACCAATTTCAACGAATTATTATATAGCAAAATAGAATACGTTTTAATGTATTTGGCAATCGTGTGTATAGCAAGTGATTGGATGAAGTACGTGATTGATTAAACAATCGACTGATTTGCTATTACAGAAAGCCGATCAAAACTACCAGTTGATTGGCTCACTTGTGTAGAGGATTTCCCAGTAAAACACAGTTATACTACAGTACAGGGCAATTAATTATCACTATGGTTCAGTATTTCCGATGTTCATTTAAAATCATAATTGAAGAAAGAAAAAAGCTTCCTAACTAAAAGTATGACAAAGAAGTCGTTTGGTTCTTGTTTTCTTGAAAATAAGTGTGTTGTTAAATACCAATAAATTTTTTTAATTCACTGCGTTTTGAATACATAATATAAATATAGAATAAAATATACAAATATAGAAATTGTATAGTTTTTTCCATACTATACAATTATAGTTATCTGACTGTTTTTACATAACTTAAAATGTTTAACACATCTAAACATATAGTCTTTGGGTTCATCAGATGTTGTATTTCAATACGACACTTGATAATTTTCCGTGAGCGTTCCGTGACACTTTTTTTTAGCTGAGCGTTATCGAAAAAGCTGTAAATATTCCATTTCCATTTGTATATCTTTCCTCATGATATCTCAAGATTGACCTAACCTATACTATTAAAGTTTTGTATAAAGCTTAATTTTTGTAGGCAGCAGCGAATTTGATTATGGTCCATGTCACTCCATGTGATTCAGTTGAGCGTTAGCATATATATACACTATTCTTATGGGTAACTATGGTGTAAACGAGAAAATCAAAGACCCAGTAAAGTTTTTAGGAAATTTATTAGAACAATATAACATTTTTACATGACTAACTATCTATAAGATATCTCGAATAAAAACCACCTATACACTTTTAGAGGAAATTTAAGTCGAGCCTGCTACCCAGTAATGTGGAGTACTTCTATCTTATGTCGAGAAAACGAGATGTAAAGTCTGCAATAGTTGATATTTTCAACAATTGTATCAGGAAGTAGTCGGGGTAATTTCTCGATTCTTTCGATTAAGTGAAGGAAGCCTCAATGTGATTTTTAAACTAGTAATTTTTCATTTAAATATCACTTGCCCAATAAAAAAATGTCAAAGAATGTTTTTCAAAGATGAAGAGGTACGTGGATTACTAAAGATACCACCTACTCAACAGAAAGACTCAAGTTTTATCGTTCAATGTTTGTCAAGACCAAAAATTAACAATCCAAAATATTATTTTGAATATTCAAGCAAAATTATCGAAAATAAATAAGGAAGGCACGAGATGTGGAAATCTAACTGAAACAACCAGACAATAAAAAAAGCGAATTAACATTATAACAGCTCATAACAACAAACTTTTTCCAAATTTTCAACTCTGACACTTAAAACAACAGACTTTTAAAATAACTGATGATCCGTTTGAAGTGCCGAGTGAATTTACCGAATGTTTAAAACTGTGGCTGGACCATACGACTCATTTTTGGACAACCCTCGCAAAGATCCATTGACGAGACCGGTCTCTTCAATGTTTGTTCCTGTTATTGAGGTTGATGTGGCTCATATCGTGTGGGATCTAATTTCGAAAAATCCAGTCAAATTGATGGCATGTCTGTGTGGTTGCTCAATGGGTGCTTCAAATACCTCCTGACTCTGGTCATTATACCTCCTGATAAATCTCTCATTTGCTCAAAGCGTCTTCCTGTTGGGATTGAAGCTTGCCAAAGTCGTTCCAATTTTCAAAAAGGACGATCCTTGTATTCCAAGCACCTATCGTCCAATTTCTATTCTCCCAGTTTCCGCAACATTTTTGAAAAAGCTTTTCTCAAACAATTTGAAAAATTGATTGATCGTTACGAGGTTATACATCCCAAACATTCTGGGTTCAGGAAGAACAAGTCAAAAATAGATAAAGGAGTGAATCTCACGCATAATGTTGTCGAGGGCCTAGAGAGACGAGAAAACGTGCTAAGCATATTCCTCGACCTCTCTAAAGCTTTGTATTATGTGCATCGTCTGACACTGTTGCACCAGCTGTGGAAAATATTCGGGAACTACCGCAAGATTGGATCTAGTCTTATTTTAAAGCATACGATACAATTATTTGCATCAAATAAAAATCAAAAATTAACCTGAGGTGGAGTAATTCACTGAATTAAATTCATGCATTGAAAATATCTTCAGAATCAATCTATAACAAACATTTCGAAATCAAATGTCATAAATTTTTGCCTTTGACAATAATAAGACCATGAATTAAACTCTCGATGATGGTGAATCACGTCCTTCTGGAAGATGCAGAATCCATTAAGTTCCTTGGAATTTACTCTTTTAACAGTGGCTGACATGGAATAATCACATTGAAAACGTTTGCTCTAGTGTTGATTCGGGAATTTATGTAATGTGTAATCATGCAAAATTTAGATCGGCGTATGTATTAAAAATGGCACATTTCGGTCTGATACATCCACATTTGACATATGACTTGAGATTGTGGGGAAATACAGATCCAAATACAGATTGGAAAGAGTTTTCAGATCTCAAAAGAAAGCCGTCATAATTCTTTCAAAATTAAACTCCAGAGATAAAGATGCTTTAGGGAGATTTAATTACTGACTGCCCTGTCTCTATATTCTCGAGGTTGCCCTGTACTGCCGACTTAAATGAGAGTTGATACGGGACAGGGATGTCTAATAATATGGGAATAGAGGCAGAGATAACTTTCGAGTCGAATACCACAGAACGGCAGAGGGCATAAAAAACTCAGAAAAAATGCAAAACTTGACCAAAACATTTTCTTATGTAAAAGGTGTTTTCTCACCTGATGAGTTCATGTTGGGCCACCGGGATGAAAGTTTTTGAAATTAACAACAACCACGAAACCCCTGGTTTTGATACATACAAGAATGTTATTGCATTTTATGTACGAGTATTTTCCTTGACGAAAATCATTTATCTGATGTAGTTATGTATTTTGTACACTTACGCATTGCTTGCGTTTTTGTAATTTTTTCACTCAATAAAGATGATACACGAATTGTGTATCTATTCCTAGGTATGTATTGTATGTAGGTTTAAGCTTTATTCTACCTTACCTTTCCTTTTATATTATTGTTTTCTTTACTTAAGGTTTATTGGAATTTCACACCACAAAAAAATTATTATTATTATTCACCCCATTTCAGGCAAATTCTAATTGTGTACTTTCAGATTGGCCTGTAATTTGGTTGTTTTGAGATGGGTAAGATTTATATGGAAGGGATTACATAATGTTGACGTATACACACATAACATTATTAATGCGTGTGCTCGGTAGATTCCAGACTGACTTTTGTTTCATTAATAAGGTTACCGTTTATAAAAACTTACCATGCAGTACTAAGATGTGAATTACGGTTACACCACATAACGTTGCTATATATCCAGCGCTGTGTTCCCCCTGATATTGAGAGTACATGTTTGCACAAGGTCTACCCAATCCTCTACCAAAATAGATGTCGAGGTGCACAGTTCCTTTACGTCTGAGCGACTTCCCTACCCAAATAGATAGCGAGAGATATAGTTGCACTACGTCTGCCTGAAACCCATATAGACAGAACTGAATGTAGACAGCGAGCGACGTAAGCAACACACAACATAGAACACACGATGATATCTGGGATCCATATACTTAAAATTAAGATTTCAGTGTCATGTTACATATTTAGGTAGCCCTTGAGGACGTGTGTAATCGTGTCTGTGTCTGTGTTAGTCATAATTTAACTCATCCAATTATATCTCTTCATTGGAAAATACTTATATACTTCTAATTTTTAATTATTTTCGTTATTTTATCTCTAAAATATGTTTTAGTCATTTTAACTGCTTTTATAATCAGATACTCTACTTAATTATATGTTCTACACGACTTAAAAGTCCTTTTCGAAAGATACTAAAGCCGTATATTTAGTCTTAGTGGAAAAGAATGCAAGTGGTATTAGACAGTTAAAAAAAATTAAACAAGTATTTTTTTTAACTTGTATGGGTTTTTTAATACAATGCAGCGATAGGTTAAGACAATCTTTGCTTTGTATTTTATTCACCATTTAACCTATTGAATATTTAAAACATAATGGTACCAAACACAATAATAGACTATCCCAGTTTGAGAGCCTGTACAATTGTACACAAAATCTTGTAATAAAAACCAATTATTTTAAATGTATTGTTGCGAAAATAGATGAGTACAATGTCTAGTATACAAGTAAGGGGAGTCCGTGCAGATATTCAGTTTTCATATTTTAACACTAATAGTAGTTGTGTCAGTTATAAGACACAACTGTTAACGTTAACTGTGGCTAAGGTTTAAAATTTAGGAAGATTCTCCAAATGTATGTATGATCTATCAATTACTTTATCTTCATTCGTGTATTCCCTGTCACAAATATTAGGCGTCAAAATCAGCAAACATTGTTATCTTTTAGGAAAACATTAGTACCCTAATATTGTTCAAAGACAACCTTAAATAAATGTATGTTTAAGAATGAAATAATCCCCTGAGACAATATAAACGTTGGGCAGCATTTGCATTTACACAGCCAGTTAAAAACGGGACTATCCTCACACCTTCCCTTCCCTGTTAGGCTTGCATTAGTGTCTTTTGAGTTCCAAACTTTAATCTTAGTATATAAGTTTGTAATGCGTTATTTAACAGCATTCAAAGTGTAGACCTTCCTCAAGGTAATGTGCCTTACCTAAATTAATATTCGTTCCTTGGTTTTGCAGTAACGATATTGATTTGTGCAGTTTACATTGTCGTTAGTACATTTTTTTAATTGATAAAAAATTATGGTTGCCTGTAAAGTCGGTTTTACGGGCGAAGATTTTACGTGACAACGTCTTTTTCTCGGTAGAATATTTATTGATATGAATATTATTAAATTGCAACAATAGGAACAAGGAATTGAATGAAAATAAGAATTGCACAAATTTTAACTATAGAAATATATTTTGTTTACTAAAACATTGTACATAATTTGAAATTAATTAAAATTTGTTATTGTAAATGGTAAAGTTGAATAAAACATTTACTAAAATTGGAATTTGAAATTCTTGCTAAACACAGTTAAATTCTAACTCCGCGCGTGGTGATTGGTCGGTTTAGTTCGTTTGTTTGGTCGCACTGTTATGACAGGTTAGAGGTTATAATTTGTTATTTTAAATGTTTGACTAGCAATACGCGCTGTTTCTTCTCAATCGACTGAATTACGATTGATTGCAGAGTGATTTAAACTAATAATTTACTTAACACTATCAACATTTGTCAATAGTATGACATAACCTATAAACTCAGTTTCTCAACTTTTGTGTCAATCTAACAATTAATCAATCAATCATAGTTTACGATAATGAAATATCAGTGTACAATTATTTACCTTTATTGTTGTAGTTGTTGTAAATGACGAATCTAAGCACTCCACATTTTCACGAATAAACATAGTTATCTGCTTTATCCCGTGCGGCGGACCCAAAGTTATCTGCTTTATCCCGTGCGGATACCGTGCGGCGGACCCACTGGACGGGCATCGTAACGTTACCGGGCGTTACACTTTTTCATGAGTGACTCCGAGCCGCAACCTAATTTAAGACGTTGTCACGTCAAAATATATTTTTATCAATTTATAAATTAGTAAATGATAACAAAGCAATTTGATTTTGTGAAAAATAAATAAACAATTTTGTTTTTGAGAAGAATTATAATGCAAAATGTTTTTACTGCATAGTGTTAGATTATTTACATGACTTTGAGAATTATATTTTCAACAAAATATCGAGTTTGAAGTATGTCAACTGAAACTGAATAGCTGTTTCGAGTACTAAGTAATGACAATAGGTAAGAAAGTAAACTTCAACCATTGAGAATTAAAAATTATATTAAATATTTTTGCCTTTAAATGACATATGTAAAGATAGGATAATATTTTAACACTTCCAAAGTATAACAGTATTATTATGTTGTTTATTTTTTATTGTAAATTGTGGTACCTTCTGGATTAATACTTGCTGCATTATTATAAATACAACTTTGCAAACGTAAAAAACTTTTCAATTCAAATGTAAACATGGGTTAAGTTTTTGTTGAAATTTGTTATTAAATTAAACAATAATGCATAAACTTTAAAGAAAGGACATTTTTTCAGTATTTGTATCTTGTTGATCGGATGCTGGTCTTTATGGTAATGTGCTGCTCAGATTAATCAGTTATCTAAGGATATTCTGATCTCTTCCTACACGTCCAAAATTACTTTAACAAGAACCTTAATCCTTTACGTCATCATCCCACGCTATTGTCAAAAATGCTAGAGTTCTATCTTTAATTTAAATTAAACTCTTTTTAAATATATGAAAATCAAATATTTAATTATTCTGAGTTTATAAATATTTAAGCCATTATATAACCTAAAAAACCTTTTACATCCGATAAAACATGTGCAGCGCATTGTCTTGTAGCGTAGTAAATTTATAAAAAACCAAGTGAAAATTATTTTGATACAAAAATTAAAATATTAGGTAATCACAAAAATGGGTTTCCTGTTACTTATATACAATAAATTATTTACATGTAACGTTTAAAATTCAGTATTTTTTAAAGTATCGTGTAACGGCTATAAGCTTGCATATTGTGTGTGTGTGTGTGTGTGTGTGTGTGTGTGTGTGTGTGTGTGTGTGTGTGTGTGTGTGTGTGTGTGTGTGTGTGTGTGTGTGTGTTGTGTGTGTGTGTGTGTGTGGTGTGTGTAATAATTGTGTAGTATATAGGATGTTCAAAAAGTTCAGCATGGGTTTGATAATTCCCGAACGGTTACATCAATAAAATTTGGTACATCATTACTGCACATATAAATAAACGTTTAGGAGTAACTACCATTTCTTTCATGTCAGTCAGATTTAGAAAGAAATCTTAAACGAGAGCATAGGTATAAATGCAATGACGGATGGTCTGAAAGTAATTCGGCAAACGAATTTAAAATAAGCATATCTGAAGATGTACATCATTATGAAGGGTCCAGCAGAGAAGAATGGTAATGGGAAAACATTTTATCAAGTATTATAATAGGAAGTTCTTATTTTTAGGTTGGGCTTTGAACTTAACTTGACGTTCATCTTACAATGCACTTTAAAATGATGTCCATTATTAGCAATGCTTACGTTTAATATTTTTTCCGACCTCCTTGTTGACTAAAACCTACATTAGATGTGAAGGGTCACTGATTACCCTAAAAAGATTTCCTCGGTCTAGTACTAATTTACATCTTGAGTCAAGACAAAGAATATTAAACCATCTAGAACAGGACGTTTATTGTAAATGTTTCAAATCTTAAAGCAGCTTGAGCTTTCAAAGAATGATTCTTTTGATGTCGGTTTTTTGGCATTGTGATTTATTAATAAATACCTTACTTTAATTTCAATGTTTTAAGTTTGGCATGTACCGCTGAAGGTTTGTTGGGATAGTAGGATTTCGGAAATTTGTTATCTTTAAAGTTACAGAAGGTATAACACAACGTTTCGAGGATTGGAATATATCCTCTTTGTCAGGTATTGGCAATACAAAACTAGAGAAAAGAAAGAAGCAAAGAAGGGAAAGGAAAAGGTACGTCCACAAGCCGGTGATATGTGTGATTGTGTTTCTCGTACACATGAAATGCTCGGGACTGCATTTTCTGCAGTAAACGACAACGCCTGGACTAGACTCCAAGCAGCTTTTGGGTATGTTTGAAACCTTTTCATTCCCTTCTTTTCTTCTTTCTGTTCCTTATTTTTGTATGTACCGAAGAGAATATATTCAAATCCTCGAAACGTTATGTTATACCTTTTGTAACCATAACAATGGCATATCTCTGAAATCCTGTTAACCTTTCATTTGATTTCCTACTCGATCTGTGCTCTCACTTATGATTTCCTTGTAACCTCTTGTACCAAGTTTTGTTACTTTACCTGTAATCTTTTGGGAATTATCGAACCCGTCTGGTTCTTTTTAACACCTCATATACAAGAATCAAGAATAATTTATTTTCCTCAAATGTAGGTATAAACAATACATTGCTTACAATAATTCCATTCTATGCCAAAATTTATAATAATATGTTATATAAATAATAATAATAATATATATATATATATATATATATATATATATATATAAATTAAAAATAATATATGTAAAATAACAGTGATTATAGTGTAGAGATTTATTTTTGACGGAGATATTTATATAAATATTTTTAGTTCATATCAAAATAATACGGTTTTTAGTATTTTCACGCGAATTTATTTCAACTCGCTCCTATTTATATTTTGTATTACATTCATTGTATGTAGATATGAAAGAAATATATGTATTTAATTGAATTCTTTTCCTTACATTATTTACGTAATAATGACCATTACAACTGATATTTTTAAAGGTAAGAATATACACAAAGAGGAATAAGAATTTTTATCCGAAATGTGTAAAACAAAAGGATCAGAAAACTTTATTTCTTTGTAATCACACATTAGAATACAAATAAAAAGCCACATGGGACGAATACCACGCGTTGCTCTGAGTTCTACTATAAACATTGTGCGTTTATTACATAACAAAATTCTAGCATAAGATTTGATCAAAAACATAAAGCACCAGCATAATTTAGTTTGTTTTAAAATAATGTCCAAATGAGGAAAACTGATTAAATCCGTGGATGTAACGAGGCACTACTAAAATAAAACTACAATAACAGGATAAGTATCAACTATAAACATTTGTGAACCCGGATGCGCATTCAGCTACCATACAAGATAACGCTATGTGAAACATTATCATATTTATTTCAGTTATGTACAATATTCCCGTATATAATATGAGAAAAATTTATCGTTTCATACTCTTAATCATTTAGATACCCTTTCATATAAAGCTCCATTAAGATTGTTTGGCGATCAATTTATTTCTTTGCCACTGTTCATTTCAAGAAGAATTAGTTATACAGTGAAAATAGGCTCTAGAGTATTAGACTGCTTAAAAAATTAAACTTTGTAAGTAGTAAGGAACTGTTCTTTCCTGATACCAGTGGCCTAAAGGAGCTTTAAGAGTATCCAAATATATATAAATATCAGTACCTGCTTTAATAATTGGGAGCTGAAATCAACTTCCTCAATGTTCGATTAAAACTTCCTTTAAACTTTCAACAGTGTACAAGTCATGATATAAAGTTTAAAGTACAATTTACTACTCATTACCAACTTTTATGCTAGTATTTTAATAAAAACTGTAACTATAGTTTAATTAGAACGGTTTATGAATATATAAAACCATATTTAACCAAGATATAATGCAATCTCTCATAAATTAAGCTGTATCAATCACTGCAGTCTCCGCGGGAAAGTTAAAGCAGCGTAATGGGCTTTCTCCATGTCGTAAAGAGAATGCTTTATTCAACAGTTATGTATTATTCATATTTCAACTCTCATGTTTGGCAATTCCGACTGGTTTAAGTGCTAAGAGTAACACGAAACTGTTTAAATATTTATTTACTTTTTCAGAGGAAAGTTTTCATCATTTCAGTAATACAGAACAGACCGGTAAATCAGAATTTATGGAAGAAAATATGCAAAATGTTGTGGTAATACATTGGGACATCATACCATTAATAGAACACCATTACCTACCATTTGGACCATTTACTAACCATATAAACGATGTTCTACATTTGTTGTCAGATAATATAGGCCAATTTGTTTCTTGGCCGTTACTAGTAAGTTTTTCCATGCATAAGCTCTAAAATAAGAGCCTCATCTTCTATCAGCAGAAGGGGAAATTTTTAACTGCTTCAACGATAAAGATTATTATCTTGACATATGAAGAACGAAGTACGTTATATAAAAATAATTTTTATGCAACATGAAAAATAACCCGAAACAAAGTTTATACTAAATAATAGATTACGTGATTTTTAGATGGCTCTTAGGTATAAAACAGCCATTATAACGCAACCAAAGGGTTAAATTCAAGATTGAAACAAATCTCTCGAGTCTAAAATATCGTTCCTTCCTTTCTCTCCTTTCTATTTCTATTCTATATTGAAATCCCTGACTATTCATGTATTGTAAATAATTTTTATGCAACATGAAAAATAACCCTAAACAAAGTTTATACTAAATAATAGATTACGTGATTTTTACATGGCTCTTAGGTATAAAACAACCATAATAACGCAACCAAAAGGTTAAATTCAAGATTGAAACAAGTCTCTCGAGTCTAAAATATCGTTCCTTCCTTCCTCTCCTTTCTATTTCTATTCTGTATTGAAATCCCTGACTTTATTTTCATCCTTATCTCTGCAGCATGCATATAAATTCGTCATAAAGCAAAGAGGCTCAGAATCTCCACATTCATTATTTGTATTATTATATCAACACTGAATAACTTTCATTATTACTGTTATATTTCATTGTCAAATTTTCATCAGTTACCAAACAAGAAATAATATTTAAACTTATTGAAAACAAAGTAAACCAGAAAGTTGACAAACAAGAATTATAAAAACAATGTGGAGAATACAAAATTAACTGTAGTGACTGTGAAAGCTATTATATTGGACAAAGTAGCAGAAATTTTAATAAAAGGTTTGAAGAACACATACAAGCCCTTACAACAAATAACACGACTACAATAAAATCAAATTTCGCTGAACATTTATCAGAAACTGGAAATAACTATAAAAATATTGAAAAGAACATGGCAATTTTGGAAATCGAAAGGAAAGGAGAAAACTTAAACACGAAGAATTACACATTTATTTAAATTATAACAAAGTTCCTCAAAAAATATTAAATAGCAATCGAAAAAACAAGACAAATCCTATCTTTGAAAATATATTAAACACAGAATACTAATCAAAATTACAACTGTGTCATATAAAATTAACATCTGTTTAAATGGTCCATATGTGTATACTTAGCTGTTTGTTTATTATTTAATTAGAGGTTAATGTTCACACTGAAGATGGTTTATACCGAAACACGAGTCTGAAATAAAATAATTGTCAAAAAGGGTTTTAGTACACGTTTCATTATTCTAACATAAAGATAACCCTATAATGTCGAGTTAATAACATTAAGTATACTTATATAACCGCAGTTAGAATTATGTATGTATATTAACAAATATAATTTATTCATACCTTTGATTGCTGCAAATAATATCACTGCCAAATCTGTGATCAAGCACTTCGATATCAGCTTTTTAATAGAAGGCTTAATCGTTTCTTTCTTTTCAATATCTTATAATCTAAATTTAAATGCCTTATTCACATCTCAATTCAAATTTCAAATTAAAAATGGCCTAGAAGTGTCCATCTCATAATGGTACTGTTTTCTGGCAACAAACAATTGTTCTTTTTACTATTTCACTTTAATTTTAAATATTTATGCAAATTTGAAATTCGTTTTAAGGTTGTTAATAGTAATACATGTCATTAAATTAGGACATTGTTAACGTAAATATTTAAATTGTTATTGTATAATGTAGTTTTCATATGCATTCACTACCGGGATCAGTGTGTTTTAAATTACGCAATTTAATCAAAACGCACGCCAAAATGAGATACCCAGGTTTTCAGCTGACGTTATGTAAAACTGTCACATTGTTATAAATAATAGTCCACCATAGGTATTTAAGAGGAAACAAATAACTTTAGTATAAAACTATTCACAAAGATGCCCATTAGATAGCGATTTATATAACTTACGGAAAAGCAATATAGGCTAAAAGCACAAATGTTTTAATAGCAATTAGTTGGAAAGTGTGTTTTTACATGCATTATAACGAATTTGACGATAGTGAATTTGACTAATTAGTTAAAAATTATTTAAATGGAACATTTAACTATGTGTATTGTAACGGGTGAATTGTACGTGTACAAAATCAACCTTGTATATTTTAGTAACAAAGGCTTTTCACGCGTTAACATGTTAGATACATCATTAGTTAATGTCACGAGTTGGCTTCAACATGTAACGAACATGTTCTGTGCTCATTAAACATATGTAGTAAACGTTACAAAGTTTCATCGCAGTTGGATTGAGAAACAACTAATTAATTAACTGTAACAGTTGGATTCCAGCTAGAATTCTGTGTAGTATCTTTAGTATTATATAGTACTAAAACAGGTTAACGTTCAGGAGATTTAGAGCTTTTGTATTTGAATACAAACCGTACGTATGTAAAATCTTAGTCTAAAAACATAATAGCTCATATTTTAGATTAGTGTATTTTCAAACATATAAAAATAAGGATGTGGAAGATCAACATTAATGATTCTGAATTGTTAATATTCAGCGGAAGGAAAATTTAACAATTCTAATGGTAGCATTTAAGAATAATTTCTACATAACTTCACCGAAGCCCAAAACTACTCTCCATTAGAAAGTAAATTTATTTAAATATAACAAACCATTTGATATTATATATATATATATATAAATTATATATATATATAACTTTTTTCGCTTATTTTTGGACAGTTATCGTCTCTACTATTCATGTATTACATATTATATAAATATATATTATTTCAACAAACATTGAATCACAAAAAGTACTTGCTCCGCCGGGACTCGAACCCGGATCTCTCACCTGCCGGGTGAATTTACCAATTTAATTAATGTATATATATTATCCTGATTATATATATATATATATATATATACATTAATTATATGTACGTTTACTATTTCACTACACAACACCTGCTTGAATAATCTTAAATCATATATTAATTATATAATACCTAAAGTTTGCATTGTTATATTTATAACAAAACTTAAAGTTAATAATGATGTAACATTTCGCTTTATGATGATTCTGACTTACGAGAAGAATATAGTACATTATAGTTAATTATATGTTCATGAGCTTAGGAACATAAGATCCACTTACGCACCCAATTAAAAATATATTTATAAAATAGGTTTTAGATTAGAATGTATTTTTTAAACAGGGAATTAAATTGACCTGATAACTGATAGGAATAGATTACATTTAACACGTGATTTAAGTTTTTGTGTCATTACTAGGAGATTCAAAGATAAATAATGTGCCAGCAAAGCTTTTTCTCTGAATATTATTTTCTGATTCGCAATAATATTTCATCCAACCAAGGAAAATATTAAAAAAATACAAAATAAAACAATTGAAGTTAAGTAGTAAATTATGAATAGCAAAGTTTAGAATAAAATAATGGGTCCTCTATATGTTCCCACACAGTTATGTACTTATACATCTTTTTATTTGTTTTAATCAGTTTGATTACCAGTAATCTAAAAGCCTAAAACAAATTGCAAGAGGATTTTCTTGTATATAACTAATAGCGATTCCTTAATGATTTCCTTCGAGAATAATTAAATTTAAATACTCGTTGATTTTTGAAGGTCATTCACTTTAGATTAAAAAAAATACAAAGTTATAAGGAAATATGATTTTTTCCGGACATTTTGCTATCGTTTTGTGATACAATACAATCAGTAACACTAAGTTTCGAGATATGCAATCTGATCTCTTCTTCAAGCATGACTATAACCTATGTTAAAGTAAACTATACATACCAAAGCGTTGTGACACGCATAAGCCATACATGTTGTGTGTCTATTCCGTGTACAAAAATATGCATTTAATAAAACAAACACTAATTACTAAAATTAAACTACAGAATCGCCGGCCAACCAAATTGTAAAAGATTTTAGAAGAATGGTTTATAGCTGGCACTTTTGTATTAGCCATCATATACTGTAAGTTATTTAAAATCTGTTCGTGTTGAAATTTTGATATTTGCATGCACTTAGTAAAAGCAGGCATTATTTGAGAGTATTTATGTATGTGTAAAGATATCTCTTGCATTTACGGTAAATAGTTGAGCTTTATACGTTTTCCTTTTTTGTGTGGCCAGAACCTAATAGTACAGTGGTTGAGTACTGACATGCAATTTCGCGGTAGATAAAACGGTTACAGCTCAGTTTTGATTGAGAGTGATAGAGTGGACGGTGAACCATTGAAGAAGACAAGAGGTTGAGAATTTCCGCTCACAGCGCCACACACCCTGTTCCTGTTTGGCTGCTATCCAGGGACGGTGCGTCCATCAGGGAAACTAAGCTGCCATCTAGGTAACTGTTTAGAGGGGTGGAAACAATTAAGAAAATTGCTACAAAGAAAAAAAACTGGTAAGAAACAATAGAGAAGACAAGCTTGGTTTTCATTGAAACTTGACTAATAGTATTTAACATTACTTAACAAATATTCTGTAAGCTGTAGATGTATCGTAGTTTAGTCTGGTATTCGCTAGCTAGAGATTTGTCATAGTCTGACATTGACTATAATGGACACAAAATACCATTAAACCGGTTGTTTTAAAATCGTTATATGACTAGAGTCGCAGTGAAGTTGTAGATATGCAGTGTGTAAATTAAGGTTTGAAGAACACATACAAGCTTTTAAAACAAATAACACGACTACAATAAAATCAAATTTCGCTGAACATTTATTAGAAACTGGAAATAACTATAAAAATATTGAATAGAACATGGACATTTTGGAAATCGAAAGGAAAGGGGAAAAATTAAACACGAAAGTAGAATTACACATTTATTTAAATTATAACAAAGATCCTCACAAAATATTAAATAGCAATCTAAAAAACAAGACAAATCCTATCTTTGAAAATATATTAAACACAGAATACTAATCAAAATTACAACTGTGTCATATAAAATTAACATCTGTTTAAATGGTCCACATGTGTATATTTAGCTGTTTGTTTATTATTTAATTAGAGGTTAATGTTCACACTGAAGATGGTTTATACCGAAACACGAGTCTAAAATAAAATAATTGTCAAAAAGGGTTTTAGTTCACGTTTCATTATTCTAACATAAAGATAACCCTATAATGTGGAGTTAATAACATTAAGTATACTTATATAAACGCAGTTAGAATTATGTATGTATATTTACGAATATAATTTATTCATCCCTTTATTTGACTAATATTATTTAACATTACTTAAAAAACATTCTGTAAGCTGGAGATGTTTCGTAGTTTATTCTGGTATTCGCTAGCTAGAGATTTGTCATAGTCTGACATTGACTATAATGGACACAAAATACCACTAAACCGGTTGTTTTAAAATCGTTATATGACTAGAGTCGCAGTGAAGTTGTAGATATGCAGTGTGTAAATTAAGTCCCGATACGCCTGGATATATTCCAAACTTGGATTGAGATACCGAGAAAATCTTCACCATACCTATTAAAATACTTTTATGAATAAACCATCTCTACGACGATTCTAAGCAAAATTTATGGATAAATAATTACTTACATTGTAATACCACCTAGAAAAGACACCTCTTACCAAAACTACAAACATCAGAAACATTAGATACTAAGTAAAGGGATTGGTTGTGCCCCTCAAAGTCTTACTAAACGATATCAAGCATGCATTGTGTTGATATGCGCAAGACATTGCGATTGTCCCTACAGATTATTACTTTGTTCGTTATTTACTCATAACTTTTAGTAGAAACGGCGTAGAGGTCTTTTCTGTCATTGTCTAGTGTCAATGTGTTGCTATTGAAGAAACGTTTAATGTGACATGTCACAAGATGGGGGTTTAAATTTTAAAATTTGAAGTTGCCCCCTTGTACCCCTCTTTGAAAAGGGGGTTACATTTTTTACCTTAATTTAATTAGTAGGCTATAATTAAGATTTTACATCGATATATTAATCCGTTTGGTATATATCCAGGCGTATCATGACTTAATTCAGACCCTACATATTCTTTTGCTAGAGGTGTATTAAAGTTAAAGTTTCAGCGTAGAAACACCAGGTACATTACGAGTTCCTTGTATTGTTATAAGAGGTTTATTTAGCTGTCCTCTATGTGACAGTTGTGACAAAGACAATGTTAGGGTTTTGCGCGGGACGTGATAACACTGAGTTTGGATGTGTCCTTGAGAGTTTCACATTGCTGTGACACGTCGTTACTATGTCTCATCCGTAATATTTGTTTAAGTCTTTACTCATGTAGCAAGTCAACCTCTCATTACTCTAGTATTGACTTTTTTCAACGCTGTTCAGTGTTTTATTACCCGTATCTTATGTAGCTTGGAGAGAGCGCAAGTCACCTGCCGCCCACATATCTGAGGCATTGGTGAAACAATACAAATTGCGTTATAACATTCGTCTCAAACTCATAAATATTTAATTCCAGAGAAATTAATCGACTGACTCAATGGTAATGCATTGTTGAAAAACATATTCAAAATTGTGATCTGCGGTGAATCATTTAGGAATTTGAGAGGAGTTCCTCAACGCAGATTTAAATTTAATCCCCAAAGGCGTGCTTTAGATCCTCGACTGGAGCTAACTAGTGTGTACTCTTAAAAGTTTGGCGTTTTAAAAACGAAGTATCCAGGTAAACTCATGTCATCTTACACAAAAAAGAAAGTGTCAAAAATGTGGTATTGCAGCTATTCTAATACGCAACATTGAATATTTCTGGACAGATCCCGCAAGACACTGGCCTAGATACTCCAATGGAATTCATCACACACCAGAAGTGGGTGGATAACTAATTCACGAAAAATAGGCGTTCATTACGATTTTTGTATCGTAACTTTCCATATTATAATTTATTATATTCGGTATAGCAATACAGTTAATATTTTGATTCCTAAGCGCCAAGTGTCAATTATTTGGTTGTGCAGCAAAATCAGGGCCTTGGAATAAACCCGTTATTGATTAGATATATTCTCTATATTAATACCAAACTATTGTGAGAATAGATAAGAATTTTTACACCATCTGAGAGTTAAGGCTTAATTTTATGACTAGACTACTAGTTGTTTAATTGGCTAGTATTTCATGGTACATTGAATGAGCTGTTCTAAATCAATAACTAGTCATGCTAACCATTTCCATTAAAGGAATACACCATTTTATTTTCCGAGATTGTCATATGTATGTACTGGTATGTCTAAGACTTCGTGATTATAAAACTTATACTACCAGAGTTTATCATAATTGTTGAAGTGTTGAGTTTTTAGCAATTTTAAATTGTACACAACTCAACGGATGCTCATGCCTTTATTAGGGTACTATGAAAATGCGAAACTTCAAGTTGCAACCTTCTATCATTTAAAAAATAAATAAAACACAGTTATGTTAGAAATATAGTTTTAAATTTATGAATACGTAGTTATATTTTTACTAACACAGATAAGTACCAATTTTATGTGATATTAATTTATTGAGAGAGGTTAATATAACTCTTAGAAATGAATACATGCAGGTAAAATTTAATCAATTATCGATTTCAGCATTGTGGTGTTTGGTCCTTTAGGCAGCTAAACCAATCTTTAATTTAGTAAAATGGAAAGAAACCTAAGAATTAATAAATGTGAAATAGTAAAAATAATAGTAATATTAGTAAAAAAAA
This sequence comes from Homalodisca vitripennis, assembly GCF_021130785.1. Taxonomy (NCBI): domain Eukaryota; kingdom Metazoa; phylum Arthropoda; class Insecta; order Hemiptera; family Cicadellidae; genus Homalodisca; species Homalodisca vitripennis. The sequence continues at coordinate 36,454,055 of NC_060214.1, forward strand.
TTACTAAAGATACTGGTTATTTGGAAGAGCTGGAAATGTGATGGATTCAACCTTTTCATTAATTTAACAATTTTAAGATTGTTAATTGAATTTTTGGCGATCATAGGCTTGTGAATAAAATTTCCCTGTAAATATAGTGAAGTCTTAAATTAATTTTGATTTATAGATGAACAGCTTGTTTATGCAATTCATAAATTAGTCTTCTGATGTTAAGAATGAAGGATAAGATTTCATGAAATATAATGTTTCAATTTTAGTTCGGTTAATAGTTTCGACTAGCTGCTATGTGCCTTGGATTCATCCACTAAAAGATGTTCAAACACATCGTAACGTTTTTCTACGAGGAAAGTTATAATCCCGACTCCGCCCTTCAGCTGATATGGCAGGTGACTGTCACCAATCTAGAGGTATTTGCAATATCAAAGCTTTCCTGAAGACCCTTACTTAGTATGAACTACTTCGCTGTCCCTATTCAACCCCTATGCAAACTATACCAATCCGCATATAAAATATATTTAATTAGCAATTATTTATAATGTTTAACTTTAATATATAATTATATCTAATATTGAGAATTAGTTTGATACACTATTATGTATACCATAACTTACGGTGTCCAACTGTATTTTAACATAAAAATTAAACTTATTATTGAAACCAAAATGTACGTTTGGAATTTGATTTTTGGTAGCAATTGGTATCTGAAAGGAATGTAATAGTATAACTGACATCAAATCTTAAGAGTGTTTTATTTTTATAAAAAGCATAGCAAAAACCACTTTTTGTATTGTAACATATTATTTTAATTGGGATAAAAATAAAGATGAGATTTTTAATGAGAAACAATGTACCAATCCAAATAACTTTTTACGATCTTCATTTCCGTACTAATAATCTTTTCCTTTGCTGGAAAACTGGAATTCAATGGCGGAAAAGACAGCGTTTAAAGTTCGTGGGCTTAGTCTCAACAAGAAACGATCACTATGAACATTCGTGGAGATCCCTTTAATGACTAGCAGAGGCCTAAGGGATCACGGGATATAACTATTATGCTGGCTGACTCTCTCACCGTAAGTTTTGTCACCTACACTTGCGGTTTGCACCCCTCTGAATCTCTAATGTGTGTTTTATAATTTATATATAACACTTAAAATAGTACTGGGCATATATTTTGTTATTCAAAACAATTTGATATGGCAGAGTTAAGTAACCAAATATGATTTAAGTTGTGTAGTAGAACAGGTAGAAATTGCGTTTTATGTTTATTTAGTTGACCGTTTCTGTGCAAGAACGCTTGGTTGTTTAGTTGTTAGCCCTATAGGTGTGAGTGTCTTTTTGGGAATGTTTAGGTATAAGACAGTCCTAATGCAGTGTTAGATTATTCAAACATTTACTACAAATGAACTCATTCTTGCAATAAATTATTTCTCTATCATCCTGAGCCAAGAGCACATATATGCGACTAATCTATATCTCACACATCTCAACCTTTTAAGGGACAGAATTGAACTCAAACAAAGTCTTATTGAACAAAATTAAAGCTCTGAAAAACTATTAAGGATCGATGACGAGTTGAAAAGCATCATGCGAATACCTAGTTTTCCCAAAAACATTATGAAGAAAGATAATCCGCACATGGCGTTGTTCCTCCAATCATGATGTAACGCTGATGAAATGGTTTTATTCGTGTCTCCATTGACTTATTTTTACATACGATTATCATAAAAAGGCGCTACACCCCCATCCTATAGTCAGATCATCGATTCTCAGACATAACCTTTATCGATAAGTTATCCTATGGCTTTTTCTCTTAGTCGCCATTCCTTTGCTTTCTTTATATATAACACAATATCTTTGCATGATAAAGTGGAACTTCTTGGATATTTGTGTTGTTTACTTTATACTCAGTGGTAAATAGGTACAGTGAGCAATGGCTAAACTAGGCGCAAGAACAGTTGAAAAAAGCTTGTTCCATGATTAATACATATTTTTCTCAGAATTTTAACAATTGTAGATTCTTTACTTGAGTGTGAATTGTTACTCTCGAAAAGAGCATCTGGAACTGCTGATGACAATGTTCACACAGGATACAGCTACTGAATAAGATTTCCTATGATAATAGCCCTAATTCTAAAAATATTATAACATGCGATATTGCCCTTGTTTGTTTGTTTTGCTTTAACGCGTAAACTATTCAACGGATTGTACTGGCTTCTTCTTATTTCGAAATCCCTCCCGCTACGCCCTACTCTAGGCACCTAACTCGAACAAGCTAGTTAGAGATTCTGTTTGAATAAATGATTTTTTTTTATTTGTACATGAGTGCAGAGACGAAATTACCCACACTCAAACTAAACTGCTTAACCTCCCGGGGAATTCTACACCTGATGTGTTCTTACTTTATTAAGTACTATTAAGTACCTTATTCACTACAATAAATTCTTGATAGGATTATTTCAACACTTATACATACACGTTTTTATAATTTTAATATTTTACTTTTTTCAATTCAAAAATACTATTTTATCTATTCATTTCGTGCAACAAAAATTATATTTGGTAATTTTAACTTGGCGACTGCCTAACAGGCTGAGTGCCAATATAGGATTTACTATTATTTTATGTTTATACAACATGTCCCAAAATAAAATACTGTAATGTGACTAATTTCTATTATTTTTTTTATTGTTAAGTTACATTTTTATTTATGATTTAGTTGCTTTTTTACTTAGCACGTAGGTTTAATAACGTAAATGACATGTATGGGCTTATGTATTTCTCAAGTTGCTGGCACAAACATTTTGTTATTAATTTGTTCAAGTACATATGTACTTATATAACCCTAAAATAAAAAAAACATCATGCGCTAACTTTTACTTCTGTGTAATGATTAACATCCTTTCGGTTCAAAGTTTTAACGAAATTGTTAGAGCGGATTCTAAGATAAATATCTGCACACACAAACTTATGAAACATTTCGACATACTAAAACTTTGAGGGTAAAGTTTGATTGAAATACCCAAAGCGAATTCCTATATAAATGTGCGAAAAGTTTCCTAAGTTTGTGTGTGCAGATATTATCTTAGAATTCGCTCTAACAATTTCGTTAAAACTTTGAACCGAAAGGATGTTAATCATTCCGTAAATTAGTGCAATAGAATATTTGACTTTTTCCCAAATAGTTTTATGTGTGAAAATTTCCAAGTAATATATCACAAAAACAATTAAAAATGTTTTACTGGATTAACCTGTGAAACTCGACAGAAATTATTTATTGAGAGAAAAGAATTTTTATGTTTCGATGTTTGATGTTTTTGGATCCAATGAGTAGTGCTGAAATCGCTTATTAAATTACTAGCAGTTAGCCGCGGCTTCGTGCGTCATTTCATAGATTTTAAACGTATATAAGCACTTCTAGTTAGAGTGAATTATATTTCTGACGACAATTTTGAGTTTATCTAGTTACCATGATCAAGAAAATACGCCAAAAAGACGTGTATATCTATGGTCATTGTATTTAGTTCGGTAATAATATTCTTTCCAAAGTCGATTTTTCCTTTTTGCGGCCAAGAAAAATATATACATACACATCTTTTAGAAGCCTGCTCCTGTCAATAGACAACTTACATAGGTTATAAACAGTCTTAAAGTTGTATGTAAAAGTATTGACTGGTATTGTGTTGACTGATTTGTATTTTATATATTTGCACTGCTAGCAATTACCCGCCGCTTTGCAAGCAATGTAGTAAGCTTTGCAAATTTATGAACACTGCCGGTTTGAGTGAATTATATTTCCGACTTCAATGTTGAGTTCGCCTTGTTGCCTCAGTCAATAATTATGCCAAAAAGTGTATATTTATGGATAATATAATTTAATATTTACTTGGTATTATTAGTTAAATACTTGATTTTGCCTTGTTTCCTGATCCAGACAATATATGACATATGTACCATAAGCCTACTTCTGTCAAAAGACAACTGCAATGTATTTTATAAGTTTTTAAACTTCAAAGTTAGTGTGATGGTTACTGCTTAGAGGATTTACACACTATAAATGTAAACAAATAGAAAATAGTGTTTTAATTATTTAAACATATGGTTTTCATAGACGAAAGTGTACACAGAACAATTGATTACTTTAACAGGCTTTTTCAATTAATGTTTCACAAATTTTAGAGACAAATGTTGTATTTTGCGCTTTTTTTAAGATCAGTGGGATATGGCCTGGTTTTAAAACTAAGAATATTCCTATATTCATCCCATAAACCGTAAGAATGCCCATGTAAAATTTCAGTAAAATCGGTTCAAAATGTTTACGCGTGAAAGTAAAACGAATAAAGGAATCATTGCATTTAAAACACTGTTAGAATATTGTTTATAACATCCTGCTCATTTTCTTTCTATATTGTATCTTATCTATTTAATAAATATTTATTCACTGCTTGGAATTGTATTTATGCATTAGAATGTTTATAGAATAGAATTTGCATGTTGAATTGTAACTATAAGCATGCAGCCTTGGAGCAATTATTCATAAATTAAACCACTCAATATATTGTATGATTCATGTATGAGTTATTTTTAAACGTAGAATTGATTATAAATGGGACTGCTCGTTGGGAATAAATAAGTAATAATCGTTGTAATTAGGATTAAAAATTAAGTATTAATACTTAATTAGGATTAACGCCCCCAACAATAATGCTCCATATTATACTGCTAGACTGATTGATCGTATAATAATAAGTTTCAATGTATAACGATTGTACAGATAGGTAGATCAAAGGAGTTAAAAGTTATGCCTTTATGTGATTAGTTTTCGGAATCTGTGCATGATTAATCGCATTTAAAGTTACTTCAAGGAGTAATTCTTTATTTATTAATTATTAGAAATTATTTATTAGAAAATTATTTATTAGAAAAATAAAATTTTAAAATATAAAGTAAAATGTTTTATCTAAGGTAACTAATCAAAGTGTTAGAATGTGTATATTACGTAAAATCCTTACTTAATAAAAATAAGAAAATACCGTTCGAAAAAGCTCGGATAAATATCCAGTTTACCATTTGTTCTTATCACTAAATAACATATATTATCACTAAAATCACACTAAGATACTATTCATACAGAGATAGAGAGTAACAGGGTTGACACAATGCATCAGTAAAGCTAAGTTACAAAGCTCTCTACAGTGTGTACTTTAACATTCATATGGTGACATTATTTATAATGGATGTACTCGTACTGTACATATTACGTGTTATTGTGTAACTATCGAGAGCTGATAGTGCTAGGAACAAATAACAGTTAGTTATGGTATGTACAACTTTATACGTATATGCTATTCTAATATTTTCTTACATGGCACTAGTATACAGGGTATTTAGTAATGACAGCAAAAATCTACGATACGATTTAATACATTGGAATGAGAAGCTTACGGACTCTGATACTAATAATCTGTAACATTGAAGCCGATTTCTTGACCTCGTGAAGTGTAGGAGTCCTTTAAGGAATTGGAAGGACTCCAACAACAACAAATTGGAAGGACTCCAACAACCTACCTTGTTGACATGCCAATGTCTAATTTTATAGTACAAGACACACCATTGTAGCATGGCCGTATGTGTAGTTACCGCAACCCAGTGACCTCCCCCCCCCGAACACCGATAAAATTTAGTCATATCAGATGATTCTCGGTATGAGGTGTCGCGACAACGTCTTGCTTCGTTTCGGTTGTTTAGATCCGTTTTGTTATCCAACGTTCAATTATTCTGCATGTTTATAATTTGTTATTATTTACTATTTGCGTTCTGTGTTGTAGTCATAGTGAAGTTAAAGGATTCAGGAAGGATGAGAAGCAAAGTTAAGCAGTAACGATTACTTGATAGTTGAATTAAATCGATTATACTTACTCACTCATTATCACTTATTCCGTTAGAGCTTGCTACAACACACGCTACAACCCAGGATTTTAGTGATACGTAGTGTGAAATACCTAGCTGTGTGTTGTAAAATATGTATACCAATCTCGTCTAAATACAACATACTGTATTTATAATACGGGCATATGTGTATTGGTTACAGGTGGGTAAACCCATAAATCACACTAGCTGTTTAACAAAACATAAGAACGTATTCTGTAATTATTTTAACGTATACCGTCCCTTCGGATCCAAAAGAGTTTTATAAAAATAAAGTGTGCTGAAATTATAACTCAAATATGCAAACATAGGGAGATAGAGAGAGAATGAGTGTTAAAGATTGAGAAACAGAAAATTGATTTAAATATTTAAATTTATTTACTTAAATTAAAAAATGCACAACCAGAAACATATTTTTAGTACTTCTCTTTATATTTAAATATTCAATAAAAAGTTTTAATTTCTCTGTACTCTGAAATATTGAAAACGTATTTAATTATGGAATTTTGGTTAATAATTTAAATTTTTAATCATATTATCATAGCCTCTCTAATACTTTTAAACAGTAGTAGTTATCTCTTATTGTTATTAATTGTTTTACAGCATAAATAATTATGCAGAACTCAAACCAAAAGTAGCATTAAGCCTGCTAATTATACTACACGTATGTCTCTTATGAAAATGTCTTGGAATTGTTCGCCTCATGATTTTTTACATTTGTAATTTAATCATTGTTTGTAGGTGTTATTATTTTTTATCACCGAGTTTCCTTGCAGGTATACTGTACCTACTGTTCTGCGTTTTTTTGTTTCTCTATTTTGTTCTATTGTTTGGAAAGCCTTTAACATGCCTTGTTAACAAAGGCATGACTTCTACCGTAAAATCAACTATCAATACACGACTTACCAAAATCAGTGAACCTGTTTTAAAATTCAAGTATTACCTCCCTCCCCCCTGCTTTAAGTTTGTTTCCTTATATTGTATATATAGTTATACTTATATATATATATATATATATATATATATATATATATATATATATATATATATATATATATATATATATAATGTGTGTGTGTGTGTGTGTGTGTATATATATAAATTACTAGCTTAACTGGAAGAATAAAGAGCTGTAAATGTTGAACGCTGATAACAATTTTGAAAAAGTCCAATATTTTATTTTTCCTAAAAGAAAAATTAAGTTACAGATATCAGAAATATATGACTGCGGAAGTCACATCATATATGTAAACGTATAATTCACAATATACAAGGATATAAAAGGAACCTCACAAAATCAAAAATGGGAGGGAGTTATATCAGTTTTGCTTATAAAACCCTATTTACTTAGTAGAAAATGATTAAAATCTAAACGTCAATCATGCAATATTTTCTCATAAACTGTAACAAAACTACTGAAGTTGAATGCCTTATAAATGACTCTGCATGAAGAGAAAAAACTTTTGACTTGTACCAAACTTCGTATAACACGTGATGTTTGATGTTGTATAAAACGGGATTAAACGGTTTAGTATTTGTTTAGACTATTTACTAAGAACTATTGAAATGCAGACTTGTTGCTCATCTTCTTTGTTTGCGAGTAAAAATATTTCAACGCATTTGTACAGGAAATAACGCAAACGATACTAAACTGTCACAAATGTTTTCGAAAACAAAGTTATTTCAAACTGAGAATTCCTTGACGTGACAATGTTTACACTAAAGTTTTACCTCTATTATTTATGTGGACAGACTGCAACCCCCACCCCCCCCCCCCCCCACCCCCCCCCCCCCCCACCCCCCCCCCCCCCCACCCCCCCCCCCCCCCACCCCCCCCCCCCCCCACCCCCCCCCCCCCCCATTTTACAGGCAACCACAAGGACCGAGCGATTTTAGTTTTTAAACCAAAATCCCGAAATATATATGTATATATAATATATATATATATATATATAGTATATATATATATATATATATATATATATACATATATAAAAGTGTACATCACTCTTCGTGGGACTTTTCCAAAGCCGATTTTCAGAACAAATAATACGTAAAGATGCAATTCAAATTCAACATATTAGGTAAATTTGGCCTATATATGTCACAAAGTACCATTGAAATTTATTCCTACTTGTTTTTTTTTTCTTTTCAGTCCAGCTTACAATAGTTTTTAAGTTATACAACCTTTTACAAAGAAATATGAATATTTCAATCATAAATAAAATAATCGTAAACGGAGTTTTCTCACTCGATTGCTGTAATGTTTAAACAGCGAAACAGAACATTATCTGAATTGTATAACCAAATAAATTCATGAAGGGGAAAGTTATTCAGCTGCGATAGCCCATTCACCCCTTCTATAGTGATAACATTCCACTCTCACACAATAGGTTTTGCCTTATCTCTCTCCACCTACCGCGCACGGCCATAAACCTCTTAAACGTTTTTCCTATCATCATCAGTTCAAGATATGTTCAGAACAAAAAGCTGTTTGGATTATTGTAATCTTTGTATTGTACACATTAATAATACCACTTCAGCAGTGCTAAAACAATACAGAAACTTTTTTCACTCTATGTACCACACAGTTTATCATACACATTTTGTTTTTGTTACAATTGCAACTTTATAACGAAAGTTACTATTATTCCATTTTTATAATAAATGCTCCAATATGCAAATGCGATTTTTTTATATTGTATCCAATTATTGTTTTGAACAGTTTTAATAAAAATCTCTACTACCTGAAAATCGTTTGTTTGCCTGAACAATAATTACTGAACAAAAAAGTAATAAATTTGAGCAGGTTTTATTAAACTTCAAGTTCAATCAAATATTACAAATCTTAAAACATTTTGATTTAAATTTTAGAAAAACGATGTAGTATTTATCTTCATACTACTGCCATTTATAATGTATAACTGCAGTTAAAACAGGTACATATTATTGATTATATACTGTAGAATTGCATATACAATTTCGAGTTGACACACACACGGGTGGAGACTTTTCCTTTTCAACCAGTAAAACATGTAACATCTACCCCGTGTAGTAGCGTAGTGGTTGGCAACACTGTATGAACCTGAGTATTAGTGAGAACTACAGTAGCAAAATGTTGACTAAACGCAAGAACGGTCTACAGACAATATTTGGGAATATACGATGCAATAACTACCCTGGAATAGCGTTTCAATATGGACGCAGGGTTGCCAATACGTGAGAGTAAAATCCTTCTGAACACGATATTATGGCATTATTGGCATTATTATATCAATTGCATATGTCAAATGTTTTATTGATTTTAAGTTATCAATTGGTTTTATATTGGTTAACTAACTTTTTATAAATAGGAAATAAATCATTTCTAAAAGATGACAAAACATTTCCTAGTTACGCAGTAAACACTGCATTTAATACACAACCAGAATTGCCAACCTTGAAATAGGGCATAATTGGGACTCCCATACATTCGAAAAAATTTCAAACGTAATAAAATTTAATAATTAAACTCTATGTTAGTTTTTGGGCAATAAGTGACAGCATATATAATTTATACCTAAATGGCACTGTTTATAAAAACATTACCCATACTATTTGGTGTTTCCGTCATTCCAGATCAACTATTAACCTAAAGTTATATTTATTATTATTTGGCTTCGTGTTATCAAAGTAACCTATGGCCATGTCATGGACCTAAATATAACTTTATAACTTCTGGAGCCTCTTTAAGCAACATCTAGTTTATTAATGGTGTGTTTGCCACTCAATGGGATTTGGCTGAGCGTTAAAGAACATTTTTGCATGAGTTTTATTATTATTTGTGATTACAATGAGAAAATCGGAGAATAAATCTATCAGTAAAAACACCGAGTATAAACAATTCACATTTTAACATGTGAGATATGCAGCACATGTAGTCTACGTCAAATATTTTCATGCAATCGAATAACACGTGGTGTAGTGTAATCCTAACCTGTAACGTTCCAAAGAGATTAAAATTAGCGGGAACTAAGGCTTACATTAGGGAGCAGTCACACAAATCAGTCCAGACTTGGGATCGTACATCTTCGCAGCCTTTGCGTGAAAACAAATTGGGCGGATCCGAAAGATCCCGCCCTGCCCCGGCCTCATACGTCTCTGTTTTGTTTCGCGCGAAAAAATGAGCTGTGCCGACAGATCCTGCCCTGCTCTTCCCGTTTCGTACGTTTTTGTTTGCTTCACATGAAAACAAATGGAACAGCGCCATTTTTTTATTACGCCTGTCCTTTTGAACCTTTTGACTATTAAACCAGTCAATGAAAAGATTGGCTTTGCTTGAACGGAAGTGCAGTAGCTTGTATTGCAGATTATTTGTAAAAATATATACATAAATCTTTGAAAATGTTCCTTCCTAAGTTTAAGTAGTTCTGTTTCAATATACACAACGCAGCCAAGTCTGAACCCGATAACAGACAAACAAAGAATTGCATCTTTTCCAGTAACTGCTTTTTCATCATTAATGATCTATTCTAAAATTATATCATCTAAGAAACTGACAGTTCGAAGTTGCAACAACTCGCAATCGCGTATCACTTTTGCCAAACTGCTTGTTGGCTCAGGACGGATGTTTATGCATACCGACGGATCCTTCCACTTTAGTGCCCTTCTGTTCAGTTTAGTTCTATTGTTTTTTTTTATTGTTTCAAAGCATTGTTTACTGCTTAAAATGAGTGGCAAACAAATTGATGATATATGATTGTACCCTGACCATAGCTGTAGTGTATTAATTAAGCTGCAGGGAAGTACCCCTTTCTCTGCCATGCGTCAGATAATAATCACTGTGATAATGATCTGAAAAGATTAAGAATATATCTTCCCCTTTTTTGGAATATAAAATGCCTCTAAATTCTATCGCTTTTCTGAAGATTCAGAAAATCAAACAATTAAGAAACTGTCAATAATTAAGAGTACTTGTATATGAAGAAATTCCTCGTCACACACAAGGTAAAGGTTACTCTGCACTTCACTGGTTGATTTATTGTGTATAATTTTAACTGAAGTAAATTATACAAACCAACATAATTCATACTTTGCATACCAAACTTAGAGTTGTATTACTACCACACACGTAATCCACATGTTTGTATAATCTTCGTTGTTATTGGATTAATTAAGGGATTGTAATGTAACTAATAGTCTTGGTCAGAATAACTTTCGTTCATTAAAGATATTCAGAAATAAAAAACACTGTCTATTTATGGTTTCTACATATTTTTATATTTTTTTATACAAAATTAAGTTTTAAAATTAAAAAGAAGTTATAATACGGTTATTTAATAAACCAGTACAAAGAATTTGCTAAATAAATGTTTTATCTCAAAATCAATACAATGAATTAACGTTACTTTAAGAATTCATTCATTTAATAATCACAACCTTAATGAATAAACAACAAAGATATGTTTTGTGTATGTTTCGTTATAGTTTCTTTTTCCTTTGAGTTCAACGTTCCTTAATTTAATCTTCTTTCTTACAAAATCTTCTTAATGCTTTTCAAAATCTTCTCCCACTATACAGGAAGTATATTGTGCTGTATCAACGACCTTTACCTTTTTACAGTTACAGTAAAAACGTTTGATAACAGTACAGTTTGGAGATTATTAATCAACGTAAAAATACAACACCTTACAGTATAATAAGGTGAATTAAATGCTCTTAGTCTTTCATAATTTACTTTTATGTTAAAGCAAAGATTCGCAATTTTAATATTACTCATTTAAATTCAAACTTTTTGGTTTTCTCAGTATTATGTATTTTTTTAGAGTATTACATGTCGAGAATATTATGTAACATAAATTTTCAGTCTCGTTTCAGCTTATACTAATTTTATGATTATAATGATTAATTTATCCCCATCTGTCCTACGGTCTGGTTCTGTGGGGAGCGTGTGCAAACACTCTCTTCCAGAGAGTTTTCAGACTTCAAAAAAAATCGATTCGAATCATCGCAAAAATCAATTACAGAGAGTCGTGCAGGCCGGTTTTCAAGAAAATTGCAGCTGTTGAGACGTTGCCTGTGTCCTCTACCTTTTAGAAACAACCATGTTTTGTATGTACAAATGTGCCTTAACCAGAGGCCGGGACATACACATGTATGAGACACGAGGCAGAGAAAACTACCGTACGGGAAGACACAGAACGGTAGTTTGTGAACGCTTGCCTTCGCAAGCAGGTGTTTAATTTCCTCAACAGACTGTCCAACTCTATAAAAACTACCCCAAACGCCCAAGGCGTTCAAAGCTCGTCTCAAACGCCCTTTTGGTGTCGCATGCATTTTATAATGCAGATGAGTTTTTTTGAATTCGACTGGGAGACCACACAATTAGAAATGACTGACTCCAATGTTTGAAGTGGGTTTTCATTGGCCAGGAATGAAAGATGCGTGATTGTAAAACTGTATGTTTGAATGAGGTAATGTGGTATGAATGTTTAAAATTTTAGAATATACTCGTACAATATTGACGTTTGCTATGCAACTCATACATGTTTTTCCTTGCAATAAAAGAATTTGATTTGATTTGACATACGACCGAGAATGAATCTATTATGGTGGCTGGATTGTTGTTTGGTCCCCAGACAGCACTGCGTTCACTGTCGATTTGACCAACGAGGCTCGACTGAACCCTCGAGCAAAGAAATCGGGTATCAATATCTGAGAGGAGAGGCTAGCGTGTCGAGACTTGAAACCAGCTCCCCTCTCCGCTCCACTATGATTCAGCGCATCTAACTGCATGTATTCTTTTCAACCCTCTCAGCTCCCTTCTCTTTCCGCTAACACTCTAGTCTCGCCGCTCCACTATGTTTTTACCCTTAGAACTACTTTGGGTTTTTTCATGAATCCTAGGACATCCTGGCAATATCTTCCCTAATCATAATCTATAGTTTTGATCCTAGTTTTTTTTACCTGGACTAAAGTCCCAAAACAGATAAACTATGAGGTAATTTACTTTAAATCTTACTCACCAAATACAATTCATATCTTCTGTAGTAAATAATTAGTTTTACATTACACTGTTTTACAACTGTTTCTAAATTCATACCTCAATAAAACAATAAAAACGTATGCTCTTGGACTACTACGTCATCCTCCTAGTATTCCTCAGCTACAAAGCTACTGAATCATTCATAATTTTATATCACTATAAAATATTATCATTCCACTACAAATAATATATTTATTCTAGTAATTTTGTTTTCATTTAATTTATAATGAAATTGTTCATTACAACTGTTGCACAATATTGTAACATATTGTAACACATAATACAATGGAATGTGCATATCGTTGTGTTAAGTTCCTGTTACAAGTGTTATGAAAGTCAACTCTAATAGACATTGAGTCTAAATGGCAACACGTCCTAATCTGCGAGAGAGGTTCCACTCTGGCTCAGAGTCTCTAATGTAAATGCTAGGGAATTTTACGTTAATTGTCTTGTCTCTTTATGTCTCTCAAATTGCAAAATGTAGGGTTTAGTTTCAATATTGACCTAAATTAGTTAAGCACGACTTTTACATAATGAATCACCCTTTACACGACATTTCAGATATAAAATTTAATTATATGATGCATATAAATGCTTCGTAAACGTTTATGATTTTCAATTTTAGTTAGAATCAACAGTGAACTATGTAAAAATATAAATAACCCGTAAAAACGTATGTTACCATAAGGAGTTTGTTCTAACATAGTGTTAATATTGTTGATTTTATTAAGAATTTAATAATCGTGTAAAGAAACATAGAGACCGATACATTTTCAAGCAATAAGAATGGATATAGTATCAGAAGGTTATAGGGTAATTAAAGTAATAAATCATAACTACTACAGTGACGGAGGAAGTGATAAGAAGCCGAGATAATGATGGAAAGGAGCGTTCTGGACTGAAGGTTCAGTTCAGAGCCCCCTGTGTATGATGATTTTACAAATTAGCACTATTATTCCTCCATCAAACATGTTGAGAGTTTGAATTTGCAGAGAAAATTATTGAAAAACTTTTAAAATGTTTCAATGAACACGAATTTTAGGACTTTTACAAGTATTTAGTGGATTTTCAAAATAATGCAAACTTGGGTAACTAAGTAGGTAAGTAAGTTTTTAAATATTGTTAGAATTACAAAGCATGAATATAAAGTGAAGATATAAACTTGGCCAGACTGTATGTCCAAACTTTATTCATATAAAAACTATCTGCGCACCATCGCTTTATGTCGATGGATCCACAAAAGCGTAGGATGTATGACAAGAGGTTTAGACGAGAAAACGTACCCAAGATGGACGGATATTTTACTTCTAATTCTTTCCATTCTAGTCGGCAGAGAATTGCAACCTAATACTAAATAGTAATATATGTCATATCATTAATGGAATAAACTCTCGTAATTAAGAAACGGAAATTTGATTTTAACGAAGTTCGATTAAATTTAAAGTTTCCAAAGCCCACAAAAACATCAGTATTCCATTAAAAGTTTTTATTGCAGAGTAAGTACATTCATTTATTGATAATTTCCCATTCCAAAACTTGTAAACTTCCATAATCCTCTTATGAGGTGGAAGGCGAGTATCTACCGACACCTCTGGTATTTGCCCATGGTATTGTAAAGTTGTAGTATGCAGACCTACATTGAAGTAGAATAACTACCAATTAGTCAGTGATCCGACAACAATGTCAAAAGTTTCAGAAGTTTCTTGATTGCTGCGTTACATCTCTACAGAAATTCCTAATTTATTTAGGAAAAGTTACAGTTTGCATCAATGCGCTCAGTGTTTTAGTGTAGTTATAGTCTTGTATTAGTTTCTTATATGATTTCAAGCTGTAATAATTACCTGTTACTATTTTAAAATTTAGAAATGGTGTTTAAGAAAATTTATTAAAGGCTTAGACAAACACAAACCTAGTACTTTTGTTATAAAAGACAGTGTTAATAATAATTCTATTCTAGCCTATTACAAAATCGTAAATTCTATAGACAAAATTTATTTAAATTCTATTTTTTCCCAGACGCCAAGAAGTAACACATAGTGAATTAAGCCTTACTACTTTGAGTTAACATAGAATTTTCAACTACACTGTCAAAAAACTTCTGTTAGAAACAAGTCCTTGACATTTGTAATAGAACTACAATATTAAATACAAGCAATATATGAAGCATTAGGACTTAGGTTACCGGACATACCTCAGAACGGAAGTAGATGACGCTGACCAGAATTAACGCTTCTTCAACGGAAAAAGACTTTCCAGATCTGTGTATTTATATATTTTCACAATCAAGGCACCAATACAAATGATACTCAGCACCGGAAATAGCCCAAACCGGGAGTGGGTGACATCTTCCGGAAGTAGACACTTTGACTGAAGAAAACTCTTCAGACCTATGAGATTTTGTTGTTCATAGCAGTAATGCAAACGTAACTACAGCACCCAAATTAAGTTACAATGACCGGAAGTAAACACGTTTTAACAAAAGTTTTTCTTTTCACTGACAACAGCCTGTGTAAGAACAAAGTCTTTGGCATCTTTAATGATCATATAATATTAAACAAAACTAAATACTGCATATTTTATTTAATTTATATATAAAAACACTTACCCGTGGATTCAGCGTATTAAGTGTACAATCCATATGTTTGATAGAATAGTTCCAACGATTATTCATCGTTCAGTAACGCTTTTATACCATTGGGGCCTAATATAGACCAATTTTTAAGAACCGCAAACTCAGCCCATAGCTTTGTTAGTGAAAGTACTTATAATGCTCATACAATGGAGTTCTATCATATTTTTGAACCAAAAGTAGACATATATTTCTTATATGAGGTAGATTGCTTAGTGTCCATTAGGTTGAAGCAAATTCGAAGTGAGTTTCGTTGTTAAATTGAATCTGCGATAAGGATTTCTCAGAGTGTCGTTGGAATATGAAAACTATGATTTGTTACAATTACTCTTAACAGAACTATTATTTCACCAATATAATAATTCGGCCTGAATTATATGTACACAAACAAACTTTGGACTGAGAAGTCTACTATAGTGAGAAATTTTAGAGGTAAAAAGAAAAAACATAATATTAATATGAATTTTGTTCAGATAAAGGTTTATTACATCATTGAAATTAGTTTTTCTTATTAAAAATATTCATTTTTCAAAAAAATAAACATTTTTCTAAAAACAAATGTTTTAACGCACAGCTAACAACTATTGATATTTATTTACACAAATAGAATACAGTTATACACATCAAAATAAACGTTATTCTGTTTTAGTGTTTTTTATGATTTATTTATAAATTTTTAATTTGAGTACGGTTTGTTGCCATTAAATGAAAATGTTCCCAAAATATTTATGCAAAAAGCTTATATTAAGGAAAATAGATTTTTATTAGCAACATTTTAGAAATGAGCCATCTTATAAGAAATAAACTTAATGCCTTAAAAGTAATACCATAAAACGGTACAAATATTACTTTTCAAATACAAAATGTTATTAAAAACGAAACGGCATAAAGATTGAAATAGTCCAAACGATAATATGTATCGTATTATCGGTTTATATGCTCTAACGAGGTAATTTAAATATTACATCGTTTGACGGTGACCATAATGTCCTTAACAACTTTATCTGGATACTCTGTGTTTAAATTAATTATAAATAAACCGTTGGATCTCAGGATAGCAAATTGTAATGATTTTAACACGTCAATTTCACAAACTAATGTTCCTTTAGGAGCGCGCGGTTTCCAACAGCTGGAAACCCCTGGCCACTTTTGAACTGCAACATCTTTTACTGGTTCAGTACGTGTTCAAAATGATAAAAAACTTCAAGTATTACACAATCTTGTGCATCAAGATAGTATCATAATTAATTGTTCTTTGTAATTGAAACACTGAGGAAGTTAACTTATTACATTTAAACACAAAAAACCAATATTTAATACTTTTATTTTTGTGAGGCCTTTCGATAGCAAGGCTATCTTCGTCAGACACGTCACAAAAGTAAATAAAAAAAGTAAATTTGATTTTTAATAATAGTTAAACATGTGATTTAATATTAATTTGTCCTGTGTGGCGTGGATACAATACAAAATTCAATATTACTTAAACGAAGATAAAAAAATAACATTCAAAAATTATATTGAATAATAGCAGTAATAATTTAATTGTATTTACACACCTCGCCACACAGGACAAATTAATATTAATTCATTTGTTTAACTATTATTAAAAATCAAATTTAATTTTTGTATCTACTTTTGTGATGTGTCTGACTAAGATAGCCTTGCTATCGAAAGGCCTCACAAAAATAAAAGTATTAAATATTGGTTTTTTGTGTTTAAATTTAATAAGTTAACTGTAGCCAATATAAGCTCCATCTTCAACATTTTAACTGAGGAAGTTATTGAAGAGAAAAGAAAGTTTGGATTAAAAAGTAGTAGTAAAATATCCATCGCACTGTTCACCTGATGAGGTTACGCAGAGGAAACGAGGCTGGGATGGCTTGGGTGTTGGGGTAGGTGTAGGGTTGTTGGTGGGGGGTAAATACAGCGATGACATCCAACACCCACCACCCCCAACAATGATAACACCAACTCTCTCTCTTCCCGATCAGTCCGTCGCAGTATTCCGGGGAAGAAGGTTCACCGGGACCTAAAATATGTATCGAACGTAATTGTTATCAGAAGTGTCAAATATAATAAATTATGTAAATATTAATCAAACAAATATAGTTATATTAATACATTTTTTCTTGAATTTTAAGATATGACAGATTTTCTGTTTAGGTGTGCAAGTGGGTTCTTCAGTCGGCATTAAAATAACTACATGAACAAGGTACGATAACTTTTGAAAATTAACTGATGATTATAAGTAAGAACATAATTTCACAACACAATTATAAATGTTTGAGTACCTAAACTTTAATCACCACACCAATAAGCCATTTAAAGATAATGCATTTTAATTTGCTCATCTAGTAAGGTATCTTACTGTATTTTTATTTATTGCCTATGTAAAATTAAATTTTTATTAGCAATATGTTGCACTTGTGCAAACATATGCTATAGATGTTAAGCAAAGTCTTAGTAAAAAGGTAACATGTTAAAATATATTATGAACATCAAGAGAGGCAGCTCTGTTTGCTTTAGATGCAATTGGAAAATTATGTACATTTTGAGATATTTAATATAGGAAACTTCTCAATGTTGCTATTTTTAAAGGTCAACTAACATTTCTTAGGCCTTAATATAATTTCTCTTTGTTTAGCTTAACATAAATAGCAAGTTTTAAGCTATTCGCTTTTATGTTGGTATAACTAGAAAGTAATAGCATTAAAATGCGTAGGTAAGCCAATGCTCATAAAATTGAAAACAAATAAATGGACATGAAATCATTACACCTTGCTAAGGGTTTAACGAGCTAAATTGTTAAATTCTCTATGAATAGAAAGCTAGTATTTGAAATAAGAAAATATGAATAAATATATATATATATATATATGATATATATATATATATATATATATATATATATAAATATATGATATATATATATATATATATATCATATATATATATATATATATTTATTCATATTTTTCTTGTTTTCATATTTTCTCCTATGATATGTATAGTATATATATATATATATATATATATATATATATATATATATATATACATATCATAGGAGAACTTTTAACGCATACCATATTTTAATTACCATTTCCAGCTCTGATATTTGTTTACGTGTACTTTAACTCTTATAACTGGACATTTTGCTGAAGTTTCATCTTCTACTCCACTTTTAAATTGTTTTACTTATCATTGTGCCACATTTAAATCACTTATTTTTGTTACTTTAATTCTCATTCAAAATGATCTCAGATTGCACATTACATAAATTCAAATAAAAAGAACTTACTGGTTTAAAACATCTTCTTAAATTAAACACGGATATTCAATATTCGGTAAATTGTAATAGATGTTATTGCCTTATTTACGAACAATCTCGTTTCTAAAAATAACAGTATGTTATAAAATATTATTTACAGTTCTTAAAAATTGTATTCCTGCAATGTGACTCTTTATAAATATAGTCCTACAATTCTTAACACTTACACTATTTAACTATATTAAATTATAAATGCATTATCCTTAGAATCTATATACATTCGTATCGCCATGGAAATGTGATATTATTATTTTATGTAGATTCAAAGAATAAAATTATATATGTATAACATTCAATTTTGTATAATGTTTCTGAAAACATTTCTGAATGGAGAGGCCGATTCCCTTTTAAGCCTTATTCTGCCTGTTATTATTGGTAGCAGACCTGATAAATAAATTAAGAATTAAGAAAAAACTCAATAAAAGTAATTTTAGTAATAAACCTATCCAAAATTCATCATATAATATTATACGAGGACGGATCAGAAAATACGTTTTAATATGTTTGTTTATTTGTAAACCTGAAATTATATTCCTGTTGCTGCAATTTTTTATTAGTTTAAAATTGCATCACCAAATCTCTAAGTATGTTTATAGATATCCCTTCCCATACAGATGATCGATAACTGTATTCTGTCCAGTCGCTACATCCAATAGCTGGAATGATTACCAGGATATAATGTTCTCACTACAAAAGTTGACTTGTACATATGTACCTTCACTGTTTTGAAGGTCTCGGTTTTCATTTTCCAGGAAGATCTATCAAAATTTGTAGATGGGTTTGAACCTTTTTCTCGTAATAAATTCTAGTGTGATCATTCAAAATTAATAAAATAGCATACAAACAATCCCACTCAATAAAAAGGACACTACTAGCGTACGATGATACATGTTCTGAGACGAATTGTTTTTAGCTGCTAAATCAACTATAAAGATTTTTAGTATTTTAATATTTGGGAGTTAATTTTTAGTTCTGACCTAAAGTCTCTGGGCATTGGATTTAGTTTTTTGACAAAAAAAGTGTGTACTTTTACTTTTACTCTCCAAGGAGCTACTTTATGCAATGAGGAAGCAATTCTCTCTTATGACTGACTATATTCCAAAAGGCCATAAAATATCCACATTATTTTAACATGAGCTTACTTTAAAACATTTAGTTTCTTATTTTGAAAAAGTTTTGTCATACAAAAGTCTAAGCAACCAAACACACAGCAGCCACTTTTATTACCCTCTATGATAAACCTTGTAAAGACCATGACCTACGGTAAAGGGCTTTATGCCAATGAGCACGAGGATAATGTGCACATTACAGGATAGCGGAAACAATATGTTACATTAATGACTCACTATGTCCACTGCACACAGCAGATAACTGGTAATATGTGTGTTGTTACTCAGTCTATGGAACAATCCAGCCAGGTTGGAGCTCCTACCCACAATATTGAATGCTCCTCAATGACCCCACTGTGCGTATTATGATACTGTACGTTGACAAGCGTACTTTTTTTATTCACCTCCACGGTGTTTTATAGCTATCTTGGTAACTATTCCTACACTATTCTTTATGCTTTTGATACGGTTATCACGGTAAACTGTCTATTAACCCTGATCGTAGCACAAATAATTTTAAAGAAGGAAAAATAAATTTTGAAGATATAATTGAAAATATCAAACAAACTAACATCCAAGTTGTTCAGTTCACACTGAGTTACAATTTTTCTAGTGTGTGTGCTTAATTATATTAAGGAATATTTCGGCTCACAGTAATATTGAATCATTTTTATTCAACACCTTTTAAACAGTAACTAACAATAATGCACAACCACCTGTACGAGTGAGTTGAAAGGCGAGTAGATCGGTTGAAGCTTGTCCAATTGAAAAACAATATGACAATGTAGTTACTTTATCAGCCGTTTGAGAATATACCATTAATTTCTCGTTTCAGTTTAGTTGATTACTTTGAAATATTTTATTACTGCCCCTTAAAAATATAATGTATAAAAATATATTTTCTTCGTAATTTGCGTATTTAATTTTCCTAGTTACTATATTCCAAACTCCGATATATCCAGGAAACATTTTCCCCATTAAGTCTTGCGAATATCAATAGTTTTTCTTTCACCAATGTGACATGAACCATGATTACGTGGAATTGTACTTCCTTAAGCCGAACTGAGTTGTATTGTATTCTTTAATATCTGTCTCAAATAGATTTAATGTTTTAGTAAGAATACCGTTTTCGATAATAGTTACTTTTGTTGTTCCACTTTATAAGTCGTGGCTAGGATTTAAGGAGGATTTGAACCTAGTTATGGCACATTATTGCACTAACCAATATAATTTGTTTTTAAAATGATTTTCTTACTGATTCACTTATTCATTTTGTTTTCTGAGGCTCAGTCTACAGTAAGGAAACCAAATGTTGAATACTTCAACGAATTAGTGAACACATTAGTGCCATGAAACGCCTGAATACGGGAAAGTTAGAGTTAGTGGAACACAGGTATAAAACCTAACATGGGACAGAATTTCAAAAAACAAAGTATATTCAAATACTTCACACTACTGTTGAAGCAAAATTAGGGAAACTTTAAGAAATAATTAATAAAGGTAACTTTAACCCATTTATTACCATAGATTGCAGTGATTCATGGTGGCACCCCCCCTATATAATTCTGCGCCACTTGGTAGCCAAAGCGTTGATAAAGAAGTTAGCATTTAACCGCACAAATGCTAGGACTTTGCCTTAAGAAAGCCATAGTACTGGCATTATCACCGGTTGTCTTATAGTTCATTGATTAGCATTAAGGTATTTATGATTCGGCTGCGGTCTTTCCATATCACATTTGAAGGCGGGTGTTTATTATTAGCAGTTGCAATATAAAATATGTTTCTGAAGATACATGGCTCTCCGTGGTGATGCCAAAAATGTTCAAGAATTGTATGGTGCTAGCAAAAACTTTGACGCAGTGTAAATCGTTAAACTTAACCGCGTTAACTGAAGAACTAAAGGGAGACAAAGTTTTGGGGTATAAGCGTAACGTTAAAATGTCTGTGATGTATATCTAAACTTTTCAAAACTCTGAAATTTATAGGATGCATTGCGAAGTTTATCAAACTTTCGAGTAAACTCAAAACCGATATATGTAAAGAGAACTGGGTTACATCTTAAACAACCCATGACAAAAATGTAAAAAATACATAATCTTTTCAAATGGCTCTGTAAAGTTCGAGGTGAAATAACAGTGTATTTAATTACTTTGTACAATAGTACAGTATATTAAAGAGCATAAATGGTCAAATATATTATATTACGAAATGTATTAAGGTACAAGGCAATAGAAGTTATTCAAAATGAAGTCAATCGGTACAATGGAATTTTAATAGTCCTTTTTAAAATATTCCAAAATATATTAAAGTACTCGTCATGATTTTATTTTTTATAAATAAATATGTATAGATACACATATAAATAGATATATTTTCTTCTTTTATATTTGTAATGTAATGTGGAATAGCTCAATATTCCTAAAAGATTCAAATTTTTATATCTTTAAATGACAAAGTGTGGAAAACCTGGCAATAAATACACAGTGCTTATTTCCAATCATAGTGTTTTCAGAAATAACGTAGGAATTATTCTGCTAAAACTGTTAAAAATAGCTGCTAAATCCAGAAATCTTAATCACATATTTAGCTTAGGTACTGATTAGGTTTGAGATATTATTGAATAAACCATATTATTCATATTTAAACTCACTTTTAATAGCAATTACTATGAGCTTTAATAATACATATAAAATAATTTAGAACAAATATCCTACCCTCTGTATAACATGTTTTTTAAAAGGTTCATGAATATCAGGCTTCAATGATTAAACGGATTGTTTTGTTATTTTTATGTAACCTGTCCGTTATTCGAATTATATTCGAATGGAAGTTTATTCGGAAGAAGGTGTTAGAATACTAGAAAATATAATTTTCCTTAACCAAGTCAAAATGTAGTCCAAATACTTTTTTAACGCTCCTAAACACTTTCCAATTGCATTTAATGATATATATATATATATATCTTATATATATATATATATATATATATATATATATATATATATATATATATATATATATATATACACAATTCTCGTGTCACGATGTTAGTTACCTCACTCCTCCGAAACGGTATTACCGATTGTTACCAAATTTTATACACATATTCAGTAGGCCTGGCAATCTGCTACTGTCTGTTTTTCACACCGCGAAGTGTTCAGGGTGGTCCACCAATTAAATTTAGAAGATCAAAGTTTTCAAAGCGCCTACATATTGGAAACTGCAAAAACTGAGACAGTTACATTTGTTAGATAGCCAAATTATATTTCAAGGCGCTACGTTAAGATGTATAAAATTAATGATCTATGGTTGAACTTAAAGCTTGAATTTTATACCACTTTGCGTCATTTTTAACTTTGTAGTTTTTCGCGAGACATCTTAGCCGACTAAAACTGTAAATCTTCTATCATTAAATTTTTAGATATGAGCAGTAATTACCATCATTAAGTAATTTAAATTATTTATTAAACGATAGTTGAATTATTGTGTGTCTGTAAAATTAACTTGATTTTTTACTTCAACCATAAATTATTAAAGACGACTACGCTGAAATTTGACATGGAGATTCTTAAGGTCCCTGGAATACAAATATACATATTCTTATTTCTAAAATACCTCCGAGCTACGCCCCACTGGTCTTTAAAGTAGTAACATAATCCCGCTAAAGTTCTTAAAATTATTTAAAAGAGCATTTCTAATGTTATCAACTATTCTGTGTAAACATTGTTTATTATTTTGAATTTGCTTACATTTACAGTGAGTGCAAAATATTTTTAACATTGTTTTAGATTTCAGCGATTAGATAATTCCTTATCTGTTTTACAAAATATCCCAAAACATAAGATGGTCAGGACTTGACTCCGAAGACTCCCTTTGAAGCAGTCAGCAAGAACTATACTAGATGAAAATTCAATGGACTGTGCTTTTAAACTAATTTAATAATTCCAGCTCTAAATGTTCTAAAATATTAACAATTTTTTCAGTTCAAAAGGTAAAAACGCGTAGTGGCATTGTTAACGTACTTTTAGCTGTGAATTTTAATCAAATATTAGTCTAAGTGTTAGATGTAAAAGATAATGTTACTATCTAACAAAGTAAATTAGACTAGCCGTAAATGTAAACTTTTAATGTATTTTCTTGATCGCGGCAACAAGGAAAACTCGACATTAGCGTCGGAAATAAAATTCACTAAAACCAGTGGTGGTAATACGTGCAAGGCCTACTAAATTGCGTACAAAGGAGCGGATAACTGCTAGAAGTGGAGATACAAGAGACAATGTAGTCTGACATTTACATTAAATTTAAACACTGTTATTAAACCTAAAGTATTTGTCTTTTTATAAAAGTGGAGTTATCAGAGCTGTGTATATCGCATATATAATTTTTTTGATCGGAAAAGAGGCAAAATCAGCAATGGAAAAAACACTAATATCAAAGTAAATTACAATGACCATAAATAAACCACTTTTAAAATTTGTTTATTGATCTGGGGAAGAAGGGGAACTCAACATTAGCGTCGGAAATATAATTCACACGAACCAGAAGTGTTCATACAGGTTTGCACCGTACGTTGTAGAAAAGCATCCGTGTAGAAGTATTGCTTTTCACACGGGCAATTATATGTGGCATGCTCTCGAGTGAGCAAACCATTCAGTTTGTATGTGTTAATTAACTAAAGATTGGCTATAAAAAATATTGTAGAACCTATTGCGTTAAGGGATTGATGTTGTAGTTAGTAATATTATCATATGTATCATATATGATAATTATCTATACAGAATAAATTATATTAAATAAGAAAATATTAATCATTAATGTTTTGTAATTTTTATATTCCATTATCGCTTACAGCGCTCCATGCTTCTTCCCCTCATACACCACATTCGCACATACTAATAAGAATTTAGATGGCAAAACATCGTTTGCCGGGCCAGCTAGTATATATATATATATATATATATATATATATATATATATATATATATCGCAATAGCCTTATTTAATTTCAATAAACATTCAACCTTCAATCACAAAAAGTATTGCTCCGCCGAGAGTCTCTCACTTGCCGGATGAATGTGCTACCACCCATTTATACATAATTGCCCCATTTATACAGTTTAATGTAAATAAAAGTCGTTTGACAGGTATTTGGTCTTCCGATAACATGTTAGTTTGCTTATTTAAACGCATATGTGAGAGATACGGCCAAATACAAAATAATAGAATCGGAAAAAAGTAAGCGCTCTGTGGTGTAATGGTAGCACATTCACCCGGCAAGTTAGAGATCTGGGTTCGACTCCCGGCGGAGCAATTACTTTTTGTGATTCAATGTTTATTGAAATTAAATAAGGCTATTGCCATTTATACATTTGAATGTAAATAAAAGTCGTTTGACAGGTATTTGGTCTTCCGATCATATGTTAGTTTGCTTATTTAAACGCATATGTGACAGATACGGCAAATACAAAATAATTGAATCGGAAAAAGTAAGCACTCTGTGGTGTAATGGTAGCACATTCACCCGGCAAGTGAGAGATCCGGGTTCGACTCCCGGCGGAGCAATTACTTTTTGTGATTCAATGTTTATTGAAATTTCGTTAACGATTAGACTTAAACCTTTTAGTAGCTGGAGTAGCTTAAAGGAATAGGGAATTTGAATCCTTTATAGCATAAGGTTGTAAGGTAGTTTAGGAATCAGATGAAAATGTAAACCTAATGTGACTGGCGAAATGTAATTCAATCAACAAATAAATTAACAACAAATCTAACTAGAAGCAAATATTTACCCTAAATAATTAAATACAATAAAAGCATTTCGTCGTTATCTTAAAAACTTAAGAACAACACGATTGTTCTGGTTTTTAGTACAAAAACTGATAGAACAAATAGAATTTTATGAACCATCACCGTACAGATGCCCTGTACGTGCACCACCAATAAACAATAGAAATGTTGCGACTATACATGTTGACCTATATAGCAAATCACAGGGGAGCAATACTGCTCGTTTGACCTCAACATTGATTACCAACAGCTGTTACCTCAATATAACAATACACGGATATAATATCCCTCTATCGTTTATTATTTTGCAAAATTTATCTACATTATTACTACAGAAAGTTAAATTCACGTTTCTTTGAGGAGATATACATTACTAGCTAAAAAGTTTTACCAGTACTGCTTAACTGCAAAACTTTTCAAACGCCAAATTATATTTTTTTCATAACCTGCAGATACACTATTACAATCATCTACGTCAATTATTAATATGAAAATTAATTAAACCTTTACTAGATAATATGGACCACTCTGGACGTTTATAATTACGTGTGATGAATTATAATTGATTTAAAAGTGCATACATAAAATCAAAAGATGGAAATAAGGTAATCTTCACTGGATTATACCACCTGTTGTTATAAGATTAATAGGATAAATATACATTTTTCAGTTGGATTTTTAAACATGCATAACAGTTTTGAAACATGATCATTACTTGCGTATGTACGAGTTCAGTTATGGTACGTCGTACTTAAATCATAGCTTCATTAGAGATTGATTAAAATCCTATTAAACTGAATGACTGACAATCATCAAAAGAAATTCTTGGGAAACACCACAAAAGGAAAATTACAAATAAATTACAGTTTTACTCCAGTAAAATAAGTTCTACAAATAAGCAACTTTACTTTAGTACCATTCGTCTTCAATATTAAGTGCGCTAACATAAACATTAACCATCGAACAGCCGGTGGTAATTCCTTTTATACTGGCGCATATCTACAGATATTTTATTAATCTCTTGTTAGCGTTTCACAGTCCTTTGGTCAAAGACGTTCGTCACTGCTATAAAATATTTTTTTTCAGTAAACGAAATCAGCTTCAATATACTAACGTTCTCTACCATTCGTTATCGACAAAACACATTTCAAAACTAAAATATTATATTTTGTTAAAACCAGTACTTTAAATATTCCACATATTGCCGGTGGTTATACCTTTATATAAGTTCTTTTAACCTGTATATTCTTCGTACACAAGCACTATTTGAGCAGTACGAGGTACATCCATAGAGGACTACCTGGCTTATCCTGACCTAGAGCCAGTCGGCCGGAGAGTGTGTCCTTGCTGACTGCTTGCAAGTACCCGACCGTCTGTCTGCCTGTCTGTCCATATGTCTGTTAGTTTTTATGTCTTGTATAGTCTGTATGTCTTTCTGTATGTCAATTTGTGTGTATATATGTTTGTGTCTATATACCCGCCAGCCTGTCCGTCTTTGCTTGTCTGCCTGTATGTCTGTATGTACCTTCTTCAAGAGTTAAAATTAATGTGGACAACCTGTAAAGTGCTCAATAATGAGTGTGTATGGCCTGTACAATCTTCAAGAAGAGTGTGAGTGATATGTAAGAATGAGTGTGTATGGCCTGTTTAATCTTCATGAAAGAGTGTGAGTGATATGTAAGAATGAGTGTGTATGGCCTGTACAATCTTCAAGAAGAGTGTGAGTGATATGTAAGAATGAGTGTGTATGGCCTGTTTAATCTTCAAGAAGAGTGTGAGTGATATGTAAGAATGAGTGTGTATGGCCTGTACAATCTTCAAGAAGAGTGTGAGTGATATGTAAGAATGAGTGTGTATGGCCTGTTTAATCTTCAAGAAAGAGTGTGAGTGATATGTAAGAATGAGTGTGTATGGCCTGTACAATCTTCAAGAAAGAGTGTGAGTGATATTAAAGCATGAGTGTGTATGGCCTGTTTAATCTTCATGAAAGAGTGTGAGTGATATGTAAGAATAATGAGTGTGTATGGCTGTTTAATCTTCAAGAAGAGTGTGAGTGATATGTAAGAATGAGTGTGTATGGCCTGTTTAATCTTCATGAAAGAGTGTGAGTGATATGTAAGAATGAGTGTGTATGGCTTGTTTAATCTTCATGAAAGAGTGTGAGTGATCTATAAAAATGAGTGTGTATGGCCTGTTTAATCTTCAAGAAAGAGTGTGAGTGATATGTAAGAATGAGTGTGTATGGCCTGTTTAATCTTCAAGAAAGAGTGTGAGTGATATTTAAGAATGAGTATGTATGGCCTGTTTAATCTTCAAGAGTCAAGAGTGTGAGTGATCTATAATAATGAGTGTGTATGGCCTGATTAGTCTTCAAGAATGTGAGTCATTTATAAGAATGAGTGTGTATGGTCTGATTAGTCTTCAAGGAAGAGTGTGAGTGATATGTAAGAATGAGTGTGTATGGCCTGTGTATTCTTCAAGAAAGAGTGTGAGTGATATGTAAGAATGAGTGTGTATGGCCTGTGTAATATTCAAGAAAGAGTGTGAGTGATATGTATGAATGAGTATGTATGGCCTGTTTAATCTTCAAGAGTGTGAGTGATCTATAAGAATGAGTGTGTATGGCCTGCTTAATCTTCAAGAAATAGTGTGAGTGATATGTAAGAATGAGTGTGTATGGCCTGTGTAATCTTCAAGAAAGAGGTTGAGTGATATGTAAGAATGAATGTCCATGCCCTGAGTAATCGCGTACGCACTTACTTGTTGAGGCAGACATCGTACAGTTATTTTTATTATTAACGGGCTGTATTATTTCACAATTCATGTGGAAAAATCAATTTTAGTACATTTCTAGGATTACGATAAGAACGCAAAAGGGTAATACTCGAGTAGTCTTCTTATAAAAACGGGATTCCTTTGCCTTACTCTAGTTTGAACTAAACTAATGCGTTTTTCATGTTACTACCTAGTATTCGATGTAATACGTTTGCTTGTTCACTTCGCTCTTCAGGCAATCCTGTTTTGAGAGCAAATATGAAAAAATCAAATCGAATCGTATGAAGATCACATCTTTATGATGATACTGTTTTTAGAAATTTTAATATTTGAATATTGTATGTAATAAAGTACATTCTTATTGCAGTAAAGAGGAAAATATTTATCATTGATTTATTATTTTCAAATTAAAGGAATCAACTTTTTATTAATATCTTAATCTATTTTTACATAAGCAAGAACGATGATGTACATTTCATGGTTCATGCCTAACTTAAATTTTAGATATCTGGATTTAACATATCAAATTGTGCAATGTGTCCGTATGAGCTACAGAGTTTCACTGTAGCAACACGTTTAAAGTAATGAATGTAAATGTTATTTAGCTTGAAAATGCTTTACAAGAAAATACATTTCCTGGTTTTCTAGATTTAAAAAAATCTATTTTAAAATCGAAGCAATTAAAATTATTATTCTGTCATCCACTTAGAATCATTAAAATAGAATTTTTTTACCATCAATGTTTCTTGTTTTAATCTGTGGAATAATCCATTCATTTTAAACATCTCAAAAACAATTGGTGTTTTACTCCAACCGTTTTTTATGAACATCTAATTCAATTTATGGCAGCTGAGATGTCATTTTATCCTGCAGTCACAACTACATAGTTTTACAGTTTTACATAGTTTAGTGTGGCTAATAATAGTCACACAGAAAACCTTGTTAATATTTCAATAAATGGAAAGTGACATTTCTCAATATTTGCTTTTTCACTCACCATTTGCCTTTAAAATTTGTTGTGTGGTTTATTAGTGGTTAGTTTGGAACGTGTTTACGCCTTTCAAAATTCAGATTTTTATATTTTTTTAATTCAAAAGTAATGTATTTTTTGCTTTTTTGTGATCATGGGAATTGTATAACGTGAAATCTAAACATTACAAGTACATTACACAGGTTCTAATTAAAACAAAATACAGAATTAAAACAGAACCACCCGAACACAATAAAAGCTCTAATTAATTAACTATAGAACACAATGACGCACGTTACGCAATCAGAGACATTAATAAACTATTCATTGTGATTCACGATCGACGAATATATTAGTTCCATGGTGCAACTGTGTAACGTTTACACTCACCGTTGCTTTACTCTCTAGTGCTTAGTTTAAATATTGCCCTCGTCTAACACAGCTGCACGTTATGTAAACTATCCTCGTACTTCACGATCGACGAATATATTAGTTCCATGGTGCAACTGTACATAGTTTACACTCACCGTTGCTTTACTCTCTAGTGCTTAGTTTTTGTATTGCCCTCGTCTAACACCGCTGCACGTTATAACTATTCTCGTACTGAGTCAAAAACTTTCTATTGTTTTCTTTATTTGTTTTAAAATATTGTATTTGCTGCAGATTAGGTCAGTTCATTTCAGTATGAATAAACCTTAAATTTTAATTTTTAACATAAGAATTCTGTTTTGTTTGTTATATTTTCGCTAGTATTTACACATTAAACTATTTCTCGAAAATGAATAATATACTTAAAACGTCGGGCGTTCTTATATGTTTGATATAAGTTGGTATGATATGGAATTATATAACTAACTTATATTTCTTTTAAAACATAAAATAAACCCGAAATTTGAAATTAGAGTTCTATAATTTTAAAATAAATAGTTATTAAAACTATTCAACGGTTTAAATAGGTCTCTATATATGCGAGGATAGAATTATACCGTTTTACTTCTATATAACATTTTGTGACTGAAATATTTTACAATATAATATACAGTTTTCGTGTTCATTTTACTAATATTTCAAGGGTGGATTGATTGAAGTACTATTGATATTATATTATACTATTATATTATTAAACTATTATATTTTAATTTATTGAATTAAGCCAAGCTGCCATAGTACACATTTAAAATTACTTACTCATTTCATAGCATATAGTTTATCTGAAATTCATGTCTTAATATCTTTAAATTTGTAGAACCAAATACCTTGATCCAATACATAAATTATTACGTTTTTAAAATGTAATTTTACAGATCTGTTCCATCTGAATTGATTGTGTGTTGTTTAAGATACCTTGGATTGTATAAACATTTTTTCAACCTTAAATAAAATGTTGTGCTATTGAAATTTGTATCTATTAATATAACACAAAATAAAAAAGAGGATAAACGTAAATGCGAGATATTAAAATATATAATAATAAATAATAATACTAACTCAATTGCTATTGCACAATAACTAACTACATTTGAAAGATTTTCATTAAGTTTTGTAACACTTATTTCGGCTACATTAAACACAGTAAATATATTTCTGACAGGTTTTAATTACCTGTCACTGCCACAGATGTTGGAGCTATTAAACGAGCCGATCCCGGTTCTGGCCATATCCCCCGTGCACTTAGAGCCATCATTCTATCTGTGAAACTACACCTGTCAGGCTTCTCTCTGTTACATCATTTTTTGGTGTATTTACCTGAGTTTTAAAGGCATATTAACATAGATTTTTAAACTCAATACTCCGAAATGATAAATATTGAAATTTAAAATGTGTAAATAGGAGAACGAAATTAATATTTACTGGATGAAACAAGAAACAGTCGAACCACAACGTTATTAAACTAGTTCAGACTTCACGTTATAAGACTCCATTACAGATGTATTCCAAGACTGTGCTGCATTTTTTACAAGACAGAAAATTAAAATTAAAAAGAAAACCAATTTTAAATTCTAAAGTAATTGTTTGTATTACTTGGTGAGCGTGTGCAATGCCAATAATTCCAAATAGTAGAAAGTATTGTATTCATATATCTGTACGAGTATATAGGAGTACTTATCTACACGATTAGAACATTTTGATGTAGAGTATTCGAATAAGTACATAAGTTTTCTTTTCAATAATCGTTTGGTACCATAACCGTTTGTGTAGACATTTTAATATTAAATAGGGCCGCTTTCGATTAATTATAAATCAAAATAAATTAATAGTATTTTATATTTTTATTTTTAAAGTGTGACAGTCTTGATATTAATTTTTAAACCCTTTATCTATTGTGAATTAGTTTAAGATACCGTGTGTTAAAAAAGTTAAATGATATGAAACTATGTTTTTAATACGTTACTATCTGGAATATGGCTGAAATTTTCGCTCTTTATTTTGCCGATAAATTTCATTTACTGTAATTGAGTACAATCCTAGGTAAAGAAACCTTTTAAAAGTCAAATCGTTAAAGCTATAACATATACCATGGCAAAAACGTACATTTTTATTCGAATATTCTAGGTTTCAAATCGTACGGACATATATACAGTGTGCAACAATGCTATCGACTATCTTCAATTAATGCCTTTGCACACTGTTATATTATAGCACAGACTGAATTTTATATAATTTTTAAGTATCAAGAAAGTACAGAATTCACTAAAAAATACTACGTTTGGGAAATGCTGAAGGCGTGACAGAATATTGATAGATTTGGGTATTCTAAAAGTCATATAGTTATCAGAATGGAAATAAGAATCTATAAGTATTTAAGTAATTTCTAAGGTTTATATGGTAATATTTTAACTTGTTACTTCATAGAAAGAGATAATTACTAGATAAAATTGCCCTACTGTAAATATACGACGTTTTTAAAAAATTCATTATATTAAACCAGTGATGCCAATGTAGACTAAGTAAAATGTTTTTAAAAAAGCTAAGGCTATAGAGCATTTTATCAATAAATTAAATAACTGTATCAGTCCTCGAGAGTTTCTTTATTAACGCGAACAGATCTGGAATTCAAACTTTACGCCGCAGAAAAAGTGAGAGAAGAGGAATTAAACGATTCTCAAATAAATAAAATATGGAAGACTACTTTATAAAATTAGTTTCTACATTGACGCAGAAGTTATTTACCTCTATTACCTCTATAATGGTTGGCCTGTTGTTATACTCATAAAACGTTTAAAATTTGAAGTTTTTAATATTTGTAAACATTATGAAAGAACAACTTTAATAAGTATAATTTTAATGGTTTACTTATACTGTCACTTACTAATTATTCATTGTTTTCGTATACAGCTCCAAACATTGAACCGTCTGGTATCCTAGAAGCTTTCAAGATATCAATCAATAAGTAAATAATAATATCGTCCTAAATAACATTAGAGTTCAAACATATTTTTATTTATTTTGCTATACGATGATTAAACTCAGTTCTCTTTAAAATTGTCACCACCTAGAAATCTGGTAAGATATTGAGTATTTAATAATTATAAAAGGTGATTTTAGTTACTTAACATTAAGAGATAGTCTCTATTTTTATCCATTATGTAAAGTAAACGAGGTAGAGGTTTTGCATGAATGCTAGTGGTAGCCACCTTAAAATACTTTTGGTTAGGACTAGCTAACGAACCCACTTAAGTCATACTTAAGGAAGTCCTACGTCCGTCAGCACTAGGTTTACATTGAAATTATTATAAATTACGTAAATAAATTGCCGCATTACACTTATATCCAATATGTTTTTATGTACTTTTCGAAACACTTTATACCCGCTGTCTCTTCTAATTCTTTCAAAATATTATCTAAGAATTTAGGACAAAAATAGCTATAAATAATCTGAAAATTTTATATAATAAATGTAATCTACCATTTATAAATTTAAAAAGGCTGGAAACCTTCTGAAAACCCTTCTGAACCTTCTGAAAATCTGGAAACCTTTAAGATATAAAAAATTAACATAAAACTACCTTGATAATTTTTAAAATTTCAAATCAAGTAATTCACAATACAGACCAAAATATACAGAATATGACATAGACAACACCACAATCGTAAATGAGACTATAAAGGGAACCAGAAGTATAGTGATGTATAAACATTAAAACACATATGGAGAGTATTCATTGAAAGAAATTACGTAAAGAAATCTGTTAACTCTCATTTCTCCATATCGTATTCTGTTATTCTGTATTAGCTATTCATATGAAGATCAAATCGAAATCCTAGACAGTCTATTTACGTATTATGTGCCAATTCATGTCAAAGGCCTCTCTCTCTCTCTATGGTCTGTGGTGAGCTTTGTATACGAGTATGTATCACTCTAATATGTATCAACTCCATTCTATCAGCATTAGTGTGACATATACAGCCCATTGCGAGGCACACAACCATAGCTCGGTTTACCTGCTTTGGTTTGTAACATACTCGTACTGCAACCGGATAATGTACTTACGAAACATTAAATATAATACATACTAATACAGAACATACAAGCCTACTCTGTCAAATGACAACTAGGGTGGGTTTTATAACAGACTATATGTGTATAGTTGAAGTTATATAGTAACTTTGCGTTTATATCAACAATACAAACAAAACACGGATTAGTTTAATGTACAGTTAAAAGTGTATGTTTATTATAATTTTTAACTTTATTAAATGGATATTTTCTTACTATATGCTAGTGGATATTTTCTTAACAGCGTTTGCAGTAAAGATTGATGTAAGAAGTTATGTTACTATTAAGCCTACTCTATGCTTTCAAGATAAAAAATGTAAACAAATTGAATTAATTGTAACTGTGGTTAAATTAATAAACACAGATTTTATGGTTGTACTGTCATACTAATATGTATATACTGAATATTTGATTACATTAAACAGGCTCTATAAGTGTGAATTAAACTTTCGATAAAAAAACCATTAAATTCATAATAAAATGTTACGTTTTTTGATCGAGTTTGTTTGGACCAAACAATACATACGTATAAAATTTCATTGAAATCGGTTCAGTGGTTTCAGATATTACTTTAAAAGAACAGATTGTCGGTATTAATAATTTATGCCTGTATAACTAATAAAATAAAAATTTTTAATTCGGAATAGTAAATTATACGCTGCATACAATACAACAATACCAATTTATATTCCTGTGGTAGTACTCATTTCGCGTAGAAAATTAGTTTTAAATTGGTTTGTTTTAAGATTCTGGAGTCTGTTAGTTTAAGTCTTTGGAAAAAAGTGGCTTTGGAAGTTAAGATTAGAAAAGTGCACGATATTAACGATGCATAATGTTTTAGCTTCCCTAAGCGAGTAAGAACTAAAAGTTTTTAAATACGTGCGTTATGTAAAACATATTTAAAAAATCAAGAAATTAATTATAATGTTTAACACTATCAACCAAAAAAGGGGGAAGAATATTAAATATCCACATTTTAATAAGGATATTTAAAATTGCTGTAGAGTAACAGACATCTGGGACTGAAAATGTTTATAGCAAAACTGGACTAGCTGAAGCATACAATATCAACACTCAGACCTACGTGAGGATTCACAGTAAGGATATTTATACTTACATAGTATGTAACATTAACATAAATTCCAGTAATAAATTTTAATGTTAAGAGCACACCCTATCCAAAAAATTCTAAACACGAATTCATACATTTTATTGAAAAGTTGAATACGGTGTTGAATAAGAGTTATTGTATTCCCCAATTCGATCATATCTTTAATTTCAATCAATTCCACCAGAATTATTATGCTATTATTTTCTGGCTCCTACAATTCCTAATTATTGTTTTCCTTCTAAAACAGGAGGAACACGCAAAATCCGTGACAGATGCTATTATTAGAAATCTGGTGCTGTTGTAGTGGAAATTTTATGCTATCCATGATTGTCAAATTAAGCATCATAAAGATTCACGTGAAAACGTAACAATCGCTTCATGTAATTCTGGATAAATATTGTCAATGTAGCAGCTGTTACTAATGATGGTAAATGCCGTTTAGCTTAGGCTACTGAGTTGAGTATATGCGTTCAGTGATCTGCTCAATTACCGAAATGGAGACAACAAACCGGAATTTTCGTCGTGAAAGTTTTGCATGATTTATATATTTTTTAAATATCCATCTAATTTGTCCTACGTTTCTATGCGTTATTTTAAGAGATCTAGCAAAAAGATTATAGTGCTTTAATTTTTAAAAGTAGTTCCATCTACGGCAGTGTCATTTTAACTTATCAGTAAATCGTTTTCAAAAGTGTGCTCTAAACTTGAACCCTTGATCTCTCGCTTAGAGGAGAGCCACAATCTTAAAAATGAAAAAAAAAATGAAATGAAATGAACAATTCTTTATTTATACAGGCAAAGTCAGGGCCGCATGGCCCTTTCTTCCACTTAACCTGCGACAACGAAAAATTTAAAACATTAAATAAATATTACCTTAAGAATAAAACAAAAAATAATAATGATAATAAAATAAAGAAATAATTACATTTAAACGGTGTGGTGAAATTAATATAATATTTTAACGTGTTATAATTAAAATTTAACACATTCATAAATGAACTACTTCTGTTATTCTTAAAACATATAAAATAAAATTATACTTTTAATGTACAAATAAATTAAAGTATTTATTGCTAATGAATCCTAACTTTTATCACAAAATCTTACTCATAGGTTAAGGTGAAGATCAAGGCTTGAAATATAAAACCCGCTGTAAATGCTAAAAACACGCTTTTGAAGAGTATAGCGTTTTTGTGCTGATAAACAACTGTATTATAAATAGTTTATCTACCAATTCTAAACTAAAACTTTAACAAGATTCGAAGAAATACATACATCTGGAACGATCTAAAACGAATTAGACATAATAAAGAGACACGTGTGCTAAGTGCCAAGTCATAAATAAATTTTATGCTTTGTGCCAGTGTACTTATAAGTGAACTTTGTGGACTCCAGATCTCTAATAACAACACATTACACCACAAACACTTAAGCCAACTCTTGGCTGTTTATTAGAGCTCACAACATGATTCCGCCTTGTTAAATAAGCCAGTTCTTTGTTTCTTCTACTTTATTATCCTGCTGTATTGTTCCTTATCTATTTTCCTGTCTTTTTGCTTTCCAAGTTTTTCAATGTTGTTTGGCAGAGTAAGAAATAATCCCACTTGTTATTACAGTAAAAGACTGGAATTTAATAAAATTTTCACACAATGTAATACCTTCAACCGACAACAGCAACGTAGGAGTACTTTGCTCGCAAAGTTTTAAATCCTTAACTTAATTCATTCTTGAGATGGCCTGCAGATTTTAGGAAATTATATCATAGACCAGGAGGAGCCAAAAACAAAATGTTACAAATAGTCAAAACTAGTAGACATAAATGCTAAAAGTCATACAGTTATTTTTATTGCATACTTAAACCAAAAAAGTTAGTACTTTAGCATCATATCACTTTTTAAGATGATGGACAGTTAAAATTATTACCGCTTAATACCTTTAAAATTAATAAATTTATGACATCTTTTAAGGAATAACGATACTTATTAATTCTAATTAAAAACATTTTGACAACTAAACACACACACATTGTGCAAAGGTTTTATATGGGAAAATAAACTAGATATACTTAGAACACCTTCATTCTTAGTTCGTTCGAAAGACAGGCATTGGTCTCTAACGCAACAGTAAAATAATTGTTTAATAACTGATATAAATATTAATTGCTACGAATACTGTAAAGATTCTCTTATTACTTTGGC
The DNA here is from genome assembly GCF_021130785.1 of Homalodisca vitripennis. Lineage (NCBI taxonomy): Eukaryota > Metazoa > Arthropoda > Insecta > Hemiptera > Cicadellidae > Homalodisca > Homalodisca vitripennis. The sequence continues at coordinate 36,491,409 of NC_060214.1, forward strand.
CAATAAATTCTCTTATAGCTAAACATTCAACTGAAGAATTTCTTTAATTGGGCATATAGATAACTGGACATGGACTTGTATCAAATATATTAAAAATTTAAAGCTTGAACTTTATTAAATTTAAGATAAAGAAGGAAGCACTATATAAACATTGAAATATTAACAGGTATCATCAGTTGAAAGGAACACGTTCACTGTGATAAAACAGCTTGTATTTTTAACTAATTGATTGATAGAATAAGTATCAGATGTTACTTAATGACAACACTACTCTATAACAAAGTCATTTGAGAGTTTATATTTCTAAGAAGTAACTAATTCAAAACAAACATTTGTATCATTTCTCTTTAATGAAATTCCTGAACTGAAGAAAATATTTTACCAAATTATTGTGACATGAATTAATTTCAGTAAATATTATTAAAGTCAATTAGGATTAGCAGACAGCTTTAGTCAAATTAATCACGATTAGCTCCTAGTCCTGTTAAATTAGATTAGAATTAGCCGTCAGTTTTAGTATAAATGATAGAACAAGCCACTAATTTCATCAAAAGTGGGTCATAATTAGCTGTCAGTTTCAACAAAAATGGATCACGATTAGATATCAGTTTGAGTATAAATTAATTAAGACTAGCTGCCAGTTTCAGAAATAGTGGATCATGATTAGCTATTATTTATAACAAATTGATTTGGATTAGCTGCCAGTTTCAGGAAAGGTGGATCATGATTAGCTATTATTTATTACAAAGTGATTTGGATTAGCTGCCAGTTTCAGGAAAAGTGGATCATGATTAGCTATTATTTATAACAAATTGATTTGGATTAGCTGCCAGTTTCAGGAAAGGTCGATCATGATTAGCTATTATTTATAACAAATTGATTTGGATTAGCTGCCAGTTTTAGGAAAGGTGGATCATGATTAGCTATTATTACAAATTGATTATGACTAGCTGCCAGTTTCATGAAAAGTGGATCATGATTATTTATTATTACAAATTGATTAGTATTAGATGCCAGTTTCAGTAAAAGTAGATCAGGATTTAATGCCAGTTTCCGTGAAAGTACATCCAAACTAATCGTTATTTTATGTACAGTGATTCAGGATAACATGATAATTTTATAAAAAATGGATATTCATTAGCTACCAATCAACGTAATTTAACTTTATCTGTCAATTTTATTATGTTGTAGATCAGGATTGTTTCAGTAAAAGTGAAACAAGATATAGTTAAAGTGGGTCAATGATTAACTTTATACCAAGAAATGATGTTCTCTATTTATTTCCAAAGCCTTTAACAACAATCGAATGAAAAATTAATTATATATGGAATAAGAAATTGTATACCTCTAAGTCCCTCTTCATGATACAATTATAATTTCTGGAATTTAAGTAATTTAATTCTCTAGTTTCTTATAAACCATATAATTTATAAACGTTAAATAATGCACAAAATTCTATGTTTTACTGAGATATTTTGACATTAAAAAGCAAACGTTTTTATTTCCCATATACAGCTTTAAAGAGATCAGTGTTGTAATAGTTAGACCTAATTTGAAATTGTTTAGATTATATATAAAAGCATCACCGTTTATGAAGTGTCTAAACAAATACAAGTAAGCAGCCTTTACCTGTAGTATATATCCATGGTAGTGAAATATAATTCAAAGCCAATTATAGAGTACGTATATCCATCATTATAAATTATCCATGTACTAAGATACTACTTGAAATAGAGCTAATTTTTTATAATTGTTTAAAAACATATAAGCATATGAACACAATTTGATAAGCTGAAGGTAAATTAATTGTGGAATCCAGATGGAATAAATGTGTGCACTCAACTTAGACCATTCATCTATTATACAATGAACTGAAGGTGGGGATGAAATGTTATTTAATGTTCAGTTCATTAGTTATTCTGGCATTCAACCGTGCCATTGAATATTCATATTAAATATTAGTTGTATGGTGTCATATTCCTCTACAATGGATCGTATCTGACGATTTTATTTTTCTATTATTAACTTTAAAAGACAATACAGGAAAAGAATGTGTGTGTTGAGGCGTTTTAGCATATTCTACATACAGTGTTCCGATCTGAAATTAAATCATTTGTTTCGTTTAACAGGTATTCAGACTGAGTCCTATCTAAAAACCGTAGGCAGGAAAAATATTAGTCTCAGGAAATAGAGATGGTCTCCTTGTCAATGATTAGTGATTAGTCAATAGTTAGTGTTACCGGCACTTTCTGAGCTGATTTTACTATAAAAAATAAAGAAAAAAGTTCATATAAACATGATGATTTTCACCAAAAATTGTGTGCAGGAAGGTCAAATGATGATTTGCCGCGTGTTTATGAAGAGATATTTATAGGCGAATGCAACTTTTTTCTAACGGATTTTTAGATGAGAAATTGAATAAAGTTCATCTCATAGCTGTATCTCATTTAGGTTTTTTTGTTTATACTACAAAAAACAGAAAATAAAATAATTTTGAAAACACTTTTTTAAGGTTTAAACGGACAATTATTTTGTTAAATAGGCATTGAAGACCCACATTTTTACAAAGAAACTTGCAGAAAATTTAATTCTGAATAAAAATTATGTGCCACACACGGCTATTAACAGCGAAAGTATTTAGTTTCTGGAATTTAATTTTACAACAAACATTCTACCAAGCAAGAAATACGTATTTAGTAAATAAACACCGTAATGTAATGATATAAGGTACACAAATAATTGATTAGCATACAATTGTAAATACGATTTTAATAGATTAATGCTCAACTAAAAAAACAATAATACTATTACTTTTTTAGGGACTATCCAAATGGTTACATCATGTACCTACATATCTTTGTCACGTTAGCTTTACAGAAGGTAAATTATGTTTTTATAAGTTGGTATCACAAATCAGCTGTTCAACAATACACTGCAATTTATTGAAGAATCCAAATTATTTGTTACCAATTCTGTACTAGTTTAATGAGTGCAATTTAATACAATTAATTTACTACTCGTTTGTTAGTGAAGTGTATTTTAAAGTAACTTACTATCACAATTGCAATGCCTTTGTTATTTACAACGGAAGAATATGCCGACATGGTATTTGTCTTAGGCGTTTGTGACAGAAATGCAAACCGCTGCTACTGCAGAATACCGAAGACGATTTCCTAATCGCAGAGTTCCAAACCCAAAAACGATCAGTGGATCATTTCGTACCTAAGAGTAACAGGTAAAACTTCCTAGTATTAATAATTATCGGGATCGCCCTGCCCAGAATAATGTATATATGGAAGAGGCTATAATCATGGCTACTGAACGCAGTCCTGGTGTCAGTACACGGCGTCTTTCTAGGCGATTCGCAGTGTCTCAGTCTGAAGTATGGAGAACTTTGCGCAAAAAATAGCATGTTCCCTTACCATAAACAACAAGTTCAAAGTATTCAACCAACAGATCCTCCTCTTCGATTGGAATTTTGCAACTGGTTAATTAGAAAACCGTCAACATCATAGAACCATTTTATTCACTGATGAAGCTCAATTTACCCGAGATGGCGTCAACAACCTTCACAATGAACACACTTGGGCAGAGGGAAATCCACATAGTACAATCGTGCGCAACTTTCAACACAGATTTAGTGTAAATGTATGGTGTGGACTCATTCATGATCGATTAATAGGACCATTCATTCTCCGAGGACATCTAAATTCCCGCATGTACCTAGAATTCCTTACAGAACAAACTACCACTATTATTAGAAGATGTTCCATTAGCAGCAAGGTGCAATATTATTTTATCAACATGATGGTGCCCCTGCCCACTTTTCCCATAATGTAACAATGCACTTAAACGAGCAGTTTCCCGGGCGATGGATTGGTCGCGGTAGGACCACACACTTGGCCACCAAGATCACCAGATCTAACTCCATTAGATTTTCTGTATATGGGGTTGGATGAAGAACCTGGTGTACCAGGAAAAAGTAAATTACACGTGAAGAGTTAATAAATCGAATTGAAGATGCCGCCGCACAAATCAAAAAACAATCGTGCAGCGTTGCGGAGGATAACTCGATCAATCAGAAAGCGAGCTGCTAAGTGTATTGAAGTACAAGGACTGATTTTTGAACACCTGTTATGAAAGTGGTACGTAGTATTATAAGCTTTAGATGAAAAAACAATTTAATTTATTTAAAACTTAATTTAAATTGCATCCTAATAAAATCTTATGTGTAGGCTACTCATGTCATTTAAATGCGGTTTTCCTTTGCTTTGGAATTTCTTGCTTGGTAGAATGTTTGTTGTAAAATTAAATTCCAGAACAACTAATACTTCGCTGTTAATATAGCCGTGTGGCACATAATTTTATTCAGAATTAAAATTTTCTGCAAGTTTCTTTGTAAAAATGTGGGTCTTCAATGCCTATTTAACAAAATAATTGTCCGTTAAACCTTAAAAAAGTGTTTTTCAAAATTATTTTATTTCTGTTTTTTGTAGTATAACAAAAAAACTAAATGAGATACAGCTATGAGATGAACTTTATTCAATTTCTCATCTAAAAATCCGTTAGAAAAAGTTGCATTCGCCTATAAATATCTCTTCATAAACACGCGGCAAATCATCATTTGACCTCCTGCACACAATTTTTGGTGAAATCTTCAATTGGCCATAACCCAGTAAGGAAGCATTTCCGGACCCATGTTTATATGAACTTTTTTCTTTATTTTTTTATAGTACAATCAGCTCAGAAAGTGCCGGTAACACTAACCGAATCACCCTGTATATAGACACTGGCTGATGCGCCGGAAATTTTATAAATCATGTTCTTTGAGATTTGTGATGAAATATTTGTTTCAATTATTTAATTTTAATTTTAAACGATAAAAAGATACCACATATTTTTTATCATACTGATATTCTTGAAAATAAAGTGTTTTTAAATTTAGAGTTGAATAAGTTTATTTACTTATTTCATAGTTAAATTAATTGTATCTTCTATTATTTTCCGGAACCTTATAATTCAGTTTTCATTTATTATTATAAAATTTCACAATGAAATGAAATGAAAAATTCTTTATTTTTACAGGCAAAGTTAGGGCCACATGGCCCTTTCTTACACTTAACCTGCGACAACAATGTACATGGACTTCAAATATCCGTTTCAGACTTTATGCTATAAGTAGGTAGTTTTAAATAATTTAAAGTTTATGTTTTATCGGTTTATTTTTCAATATTTGGTTGTATAACAGTTATTTTATTCCTTAAACATTTTAGATTATAGAATATTCGTCGTATATGGTCAGAATCCGTAAAGAAATAAAATTCTATGTACGGTTTATGTAACGAACTGTTTATTTCTTCATTACCTGCAGATACCTAAGCTACGCAAACTTGTTACGACTCAGCCAAATCCCAGCGAGGGACATACCCATCATCAACCATGACGATGCTTACGTAGGTGTCCAGTTCTTAGCTCGATTCGTTCTTGAGATATCCAACGGTAAACAGGCACACAAGCGGATAGATATCCAGACAGACAGAATAGGATTTTCCAAAAACTCCTTAGAGAAGTGATAGCAAACATTTTAAATTTCTAACTGATTTCATTTATGCGATGTGATTATGAGTTATAGACATTGCCAATTCTCAGCCAAATCTCATGGCAGGACTTGCACATCATCAAACTCTATCTTCTCAGTATATAAAAAACTCGATACATCGATACGCTTAGTATGTCGTGAAGGTCTTCCCATCTTTTCCCGAAATGAACACGTGTTAAAGTATCATATGACTGTTACTCACTTTGTTTATAAAACTTATCTTCAGTTTTCTCGCTGCCATCATATTTCTCTGTGAGACCAATATGAAAACATTTGTGAACGCTCAACCCAGATCCATGGAGCTAAGAACATTTCATGCATCACTATCATATCCGATGTGCGTCATGTGAAAATCAGCTTCATGCAAAATTACAGGTCCATAAATCATACAGACTTATAGACAGAAAACAATTTTTAACAGTACCCTGAGCGATAGGTTTCACTGATGCTCACCCATTAGTTAATTATTAATAACATTTATAATAGTCTACTTCACTCTTAGTCAAAGGATTCTCTCTCTCAGAAGCAGCAAGAATAATTGCGGTTGTCTGCTTTATAATTTCTCCTGCAGATTACAAATAACATTTCAATTGTATGTTTATAAGTGTAATTCATCTACTCATTATTCTAAAGCACATCATCCTGATTCGAACAGTTAAAAGCGTATCAACATGAAGACTATTTGCACTTACATTACGTGTAACAGCTGCTGTTACATGGGTATTATGCTACCTCCGTAAATGTTTATTACTGATCGAGCACCATTTTAGCATGAATTCTCTTGGAGTTCTTTATATGTAAACACATTTATTATTGTAATATGCCTATTAAAAACTATAATACAAGTCGTAATGCGATTATAAAATACAAAAGTAAGAATGCTTTACAGCTTTTTGACATTTTAAAGGACTTTCGCTTGTATGTACCTTGATTGTATAAAAAAAGGAGAAATAAATAATTATTTTCATTATTATTATTTAATATATCCTACCGGTTAAAGACGAAAGTGAACATCATAAGTCAATATTTTATAAAGTAGTTATCTACCACATACATGACAATAAATTCTGATACTTATACGAAGAATTTTTTAGAAAGAATACATCAATGAAACATATTACAATGGTTTGTAATTACTTTATTTCACTTAGGAACAGAATCTTAGGGAACACACATTGCACTTAGCTCTAAAAGGCCCTTTGCTCTTACTTCAGGAGTGACAGGAGTGAAGGTTGGGGGTAAGGGCTGCCTCTTGTCGAGATCACAGGAGGAAGAATGATCATATATCTTAGTCATGTCATCTTAGAATAAACTGAGGCTAGCTTTGGACCAGCCTTTTCCAGTACAGTGAGCTGGGTCGACCAATTGAAAGAAATTATCCCTCGTGTTTAGACTAGAAATAGTATTTAACACTGAGGAAGCGCTACCCAAACCAAAATTGTTCCGCAGTGGACTAGAAGGATCGATCCATTCTTTACCCATTATATCAAAATTTTCAGTTATATATATAACGCTCGGTCCGCGCAAAAGAAAGTGACATATTTGTTTTTGCTGTACTCAGTGTGGGTACAGCTTTCGGGCATTCAAGCCAGCCAGAGATGAATCCTGCTGGAGGATAATAATAACACATTCCAGAAATAATAGAAAAAACACCTTTAAAAAGACATGTTTTTTATTATTATATAATGGCTTTCAGAATGCTCGTTATATTCCATAAAGTTCAAACTCTTAACTAGTTTCCCTTTCCTACGTCTAAAAATTTCTTATATTCCTAAAAGCTTGAAAAGGAGAATACACACTGATACTTAAGTGTATCCATTAAACTAACAAAAGCGGTTTTAACCCAAAACATTAATAAACCAGAGATGTCTAGGTTCTAACCTATAAATGGTAGAAGGTTGTGTTAGAAATATCAACACAAAACCTTTAAAATACGAAGTTGGAATCATTTAAAGCTGAAATAAAAGAATTTATATTCTTGAATGAGAACGAGAATTATTTGCCAAACAAAGACTTTTACTTTATTGGTCTTGACAAATCCACTTGGTATTCCAGCAACGAAGGTTAAGGCCAATTAAAACCTCATAACTCAAGCAATAAGGGAGGCGATGACAACGTATTATGGAAATACGCCAATGTAATGCGGCGTGTACTGAATGCGTTAACAGCGCTGGACCTTACTTTTGTAGTCACGGAAAAATATATAAAATAAATAAAAATACTTTGATTATTACAATATGTTTTTACTATTACACTCTTCCAATCATGCCATGTACAAACATGTGTATGTTTGCGAATAACAGAAGATATGCAATGGTGTACAGTGCCATGAATGGAATAAGAACATACCATGATAAATTTATTAAACAAAATAGTTCTTCCGCTGTGGTGCAATTTATAAAATTCCAGCAAGAAATTTCTATCACAAGAGATATTAAGTATCTTAATATATGAGGAAAGGGTATACCAAGTGTCATGTAACAGGTATCGCTAAGGTTACATGCAATGTTTAAGTTCATACCTCATTTTATTCTGATAATTTGGTTGCTGTATCTCATATGAGGTAATGTGCTACTATCTCATATACTAATATATCGTACGATGGCCAAAGTAAAAATTGTAGTTAACTCTCAGTCACGACGATATTGGGATGCACGTTATGGAACTCGATGTTATTCATATAGCAATGAAGATTATATACAAAGTTTAAAACTAAAGATTAGTTTGCTCTATATATACTGTATGAACAGACATACATAAATAAAATTTGTCAAGCTCATACAATAATAGGCTTAACTAACTGTTACCAATAAGTATTTAAGGGAAAAAACTTAGTTCATTTATTCAAGATATGTCAGTAGGTATGTTATATACCTGGAAACATTTCGTTAATTACATAACAGTAAGCATCTCATTCATATTTATAGAATTATTTTAAGTTTTTAATCAGTTAATTGAAAGTTTATAAAATCAATGTATTCTTATAGAAGACACACATTAAAGGTTAGCTATTTTAAAACTTAGTTATAAAAAACTTTCCTGAGTGCAACATGGAGACGTTAAATGAAGAATAGTAGAAACATTATAATTAATTGCATTTAATCATATTTTAGTTTCAATACGTCCATTATTGCATGTTGTTCACATGAAATGTATCTACTCATAGTTTATAGTTTTAAAATTAACTCGTCGTCATGTTCGTAGTATTACTCAAGCTTGTGTATGGGGGGAGGGTGAGGAAGAATATAATTGTGATATAAAAGGTGCTCTTACTCAACAACCAACATACTGTCTCAATCCTCTTAGATGAAAATATCTATCTTTAGTTTTTTTATTTCAAAAGTCGTAGAAGGCCATACATTTTTGTAAAAAAAGAAAACTAAATTCAAATAACTGTTATTGTAAAAAGTTGTACATATCTGTTTTATATAGTTCAGCAACTTTAAATTACTTATTATATTACTTAATATAGATTTCATCCCACGATCATTGTTAACTACTTAACATTAATATCTATTCGGCTTTTCATTAACTTCATACAGTAACGGTACTTTAGACACGGTAACTTGACTGAATGTATCTCACATACTAACTGGTAACCTATATGAGATAACATGGCAAAATCAGCTATCAATAATCCCAGGAATTCCTAATGGGAATAACAAAACGTAACATATGCTATTGTTAATTATGGTTAATGGTTGTTTGTTTATTCTTTTAATAACTAAAATGTTATTACATAAAAATGATTTCGTGTGGTAAGTTATCAAAATAACAAGTGAGTGAATGTTTTATCTGCCTTACAATAACTTTAAAATATGTAACTTAAACTGTAGGAGTTTAGTAAAAATTCAAACTATTTAGCCACCAAATATGATAGAGTAGCACTAAAGATATCTAGTTTACGCCATTCTTCTTCGTTTTATAATACCGTTAAAATGAGGTGTCACTTTCTAGGGGCTCTCCTCATTGTTTTTTGGGTAGAAGCGAGTTAGGACTATAAAGTCCTCTCTACCATAACCTCAAGGTAGGAGAGTCTAAAATTTTCATACATAAAGAACTCCTCTAGTGACCCTCAAAGTAAATTACTCCATCTATATTCATAAGAAAGCTAATAAAATACTAGTGGTATCTTTAAGATACCCAGTATAATTTCGGTTAAGAAAGTATAGAACATAAGTTGAATCAAAGAAATAGATCAAAACATAAAGTAGTTTATAGTATCGGTTTGTACTATAAAATGTAAACTTATTTATTGAGAAGAATCGACGTAGTCTATTCATAAATAGGATTAGATAACTCTCATAGTTTATTTAACTAAGATTTTAAGTTAAAAAATCCAAAAACTCCTAACTCAAACGATCGGAAGCGATATGACGTCATGTTATTGAAATACGCCAAACTGGTGGGACGTGCGCGGAATGACAATAGTATTTATATTAGCTGTCTGCATCCCGTTCACTGCTGTATAATAATTCGAATAATGTTTACTTAAGTTGTTATATCCCAAAAAATTCTAAGACTGTATCTGTGAAAATAAGATTTCTAGTCTATCCGAAAGGTAATTTACTATATTGAGTTGAGAGAATAGTAGTATTTCATTTTGACTTTGCTAAGCAGTATTTTTGTAACATTTTGTATCGAAATACAAGTACATTATTATGAGTGAATATATTATATAATTAAATGAATAGATACTAAATATTAGGCTTAAATATAAGCTTAAGTTTCACTATGTCATGCATATGACAGCAACTATTACAGGAGCATGAAATGATTTAATTTTTGGCCCAGTAACAGAAATTAAAAATTTGGAATGTTTCGAAATAAAACTTGATACCCAACCAGGTTACCAAATCCTCGTTCTTAAGATAGAAGGAATGATTTTCCTTGAATAACTATTATAGAAACTTTGCAGTTTTAATAAATACTATTTAATTATTTTTTACTTTAAAAAAATTTTATTTATTGAACAAACTTTTAATTCAAGTTATGCAATGTTTAATTCTTGTATTAAGTGCATGTTTCAACCAAGAAGAATGTACTATATTTTTATTTACTTTATCTGCATGTGTTGATACATTTTATTCTCAGTGACAAGCAAAATGTTTTTTCCTTTAATCAAAACCATTCATAGCATGTACATATGCCGTAAAGTACACATTGTAAAAGTATATATATATATATATATATATATATATATCTGAAAAGAGTGCTATTAAATCCGTGATATTAGTTTTTTACATGTAACTTTATTAACGTTCAAAACTATGCAAATAAAACAATCTTACATTATGACATTACTTGATAGTGATCTTGATAACATATTTTTTGCCTGATTTTTTAAGTTTATGTTCTATTATTTTTGTAATGTAAATACTGTTTCCGTATTGATGTATTTTTCAGTCAAAGAAACTTTCTTCCATTTGTTCAAAAGCAATTATCATTAAACACCCACTTTATCGCTTGTCATTTAAAGCTTATAAAATTCACAGGATATATTACTCCACTTGTAAAACTTCTATGAACATTATATTTTAAATATAGTATATCAAAATCATTGTCTGCAGAGTAGTGACTTTGAGGGTTTTGCAAAATTCTGTACTCACAGAGACACTTTCATTATCTGCAAGGGTTTTTTCACCCTTACCACTCTCACATATTGTTCCCACATTTGCCATTGTTCAACTTCTAACTCGGTACTAATTCTTGTAATTGTTCCTCTTGTTCCATATTCCAACAAATTTGAACTTCTCCAATGTTTCTCTGAGTAAAATCTAAACAAAATCTAAGAAGGAAATTTAAATTAAATCAAGTTCATCATATATTAAATACAATAATTAAGGATAATATGTATTGCAAAGAAGTAATGAAGATTAAAATTGTTCATTCACAATTTGAAGTAGTAAACATTGCTTTAGGCAACTTTTACTCTCCTTTTCCAATTTCATAATGGTGATATTAACTACTATTTGAGTAAAAATTATAAACTGTAAACAAATAATTATGTCTTTCCTTTATCCCATTTGATACTCTCTCATTTTGACCTGTACCAAAATTATCATGGCTGTCAATTGATTTATTTCTCAGGATAAATACCTCTAAAGATCACAAGAAAAACTAAGTTGTGTGCTGATGCATTATATATTGGCTCTCAGCTTCTGGACCAGGAAGCCATTACGCAACTCGTGGTTTAGCGTACACATATCTTATTACATTCACTATGGTTTTACAATAAGTTAGAACTTCCGTTCGCTCTTCTTGTATAGCTAGAAATACTTTAAATTTACCACGCCCAGATCCTAATCCAAATCCTAAAACTCTAGCTACTTAGATTTGTTCCGTTGTGTTATATTATATTTATTATAGGTCAATTGTATTAATTTTTATCGAGACAATGAAATACTGTTGTCAACTTTGTTAGTTTATGTATTCCATTCAACAAATAATCAATAAAGGGAAATATCAACCATGGGATGTTGTTTGGGGTACCTACTAGTGTAGCATTCAAAGGTTCTCAACCCTAGGGTGGTGGAAGATGGAAAAACCAGGTTAAAAATTCGCTTATAGGACTTAGTGTTTTTATAGGACAAAATTTACGCTAATACAATTTTCCTCACCATTTGCTCTTATATATTGTATGCTATATGTTACTATTCATGACATATAAGGTCTCAATTGTTAACACAGAACATTTGTCTAAATGGGATTTGTAGGGGATAATTTAATTTACTACAACGTTAGTTTGTTCATTGTATATGAATATAATCGTAAATTAGAGTTTTAAAGATTTGCACTGGAATGAGTAATTTCGTTAGAAGCCAGGTATTAGTAGAAAATTATTTTCTGTACACTCCTCATGAATGATAGTAATTAATCTTCAATTAGGATCAGAAGAAGATGGAGATTGATATGGATTGGAGTTTGAGGAGAGAATGAATACAAATGGAAATTAAGGGCATTGGTAAATAAAAATATTCCAATCAGCTTTAACTAGGTTCCAAAATTAGTAAATAAATGTTTAGCAATAAGTCACAAATGGGTATGATAACAAGCGATAAAACAATCGATACTGAATAACATTACTTTAAAGTACTCACGTCCACATAAACCACTGCGTTCATAGCCATAGACGTTTTGGGCAGGAGGTACCTGGTTCTGATTATCCTAGCTATCCTATTCGTTGGTATATTTTTGCTTTCTTTGGTGCCAAATGAGGATGGTAGTAGGGGAATTTAAGCAAAAAATGTGTTGCCATATGACGGTTTTTAATTACCAATTTACAAGAGCTGTCACTAAGCGGTAACAGATAGTAAAATTATACAAAATAAAAGATGTATAAAATAATAAGCTTCAATTTTGTATTCGTATACATTTTTGGTAGGACCACCCGCTACTGAGATATAGGAAAAAAACTAAATTTAGACCTTTGACTCCCCCCCTCTCTTCCGTCACCCAAAGGTTTTAAAATATTTAGAATGTTTTACTACCAAATACTCCAATCAACATTAAATTTTACATTTATGGGCTTTCTGCTAATTAATTTTTCTTCTAGAATCCTCACTTAGCCGTTCCTTGACCAAACAAAGGACTTTACATCAGTTGTCATAAATAAAAACGTTAAGGACGCAACACCAGTATAGAAACAAGCAGCATTACAAAAAGCAATACAGTGTGAACAAATTAAAGTCAACCTGTAAACGTCCCAATTGTACAAATACTTTAAGAATAAAGTTTATATGAAGACATATTGACATAAATTATTATAAAGATGGCATTAGAAAGTGTTTTTTAATTGTTAAATTCAAAAGCCTGATACTTCCAGTCTAGAAACAAGTTTTACCAGGGGTCAGGAGTTCTCAGAATATCAGAACCAAATGCTGGAAGATTCAAGACAGTGAGAGATTTCAGATACCTGGGTGTCTTTGAATCATAATGAGCGGAGATTGCAATTATGCAAAGTCACTGCTTTCTAGCTTCACAAGGAGGTCTCAGTTGAAGCGTTGATCCCTTTTGCTCAAAGGCTCTCTAATAGTGGTGAAGCTTGACGTTATGTACTAAAGTGCTATTATTATTATTATAGTATTATCATATTTTTATCTACAAATTCACTAAAAGATTTTTTAAACATAATTTTAAAGGTCGTACAATAACAAGACAATTAGTTACGGCAACAAAGTTATATTTAGACCACTAATGTCTCACAGTGCTCAAATATTCACATTAAAACAATTTTAAACATTAATTTATTCGCATGTAGGCTACATAATTTTTGTTTATACTATTCGTTTTATTAGCTTGTATAGTTGTAATACTCACGTTTTTGTATAATATATTCAACTTTGAGTAATTTTAATGACAATTTTCCAAAAATTATTTTGCGATGTTTAAAACTGTTTTACTTACACTTAATTGGTTCACAGTAATATGTGTGTATACTCAGTGTATCAAGAAATTAATGCAGGACAAGTGATACTGTGGTAGGAAGTACGACGCAGTATTATTATTAAACTGCAAAAAGTGAAATATAAAACAAACAAAAAATTGTTTGATAATTTCAACCGAAAATAACCTATCCTGTATGGATATATATAAATCAATGAGATCTTCCTTATTTTAATAAAATTTTGTATTAAACCTATTTTAATATAATTTTCAACTCTTTTTTCAATTTCGTTATTCCAGTTTTAATGTCTCCTTCTATAAAAGTTTTGTGTTGAAGGGTTAAAAATGAGGGTTTCTACCTACATAATGCCAAAATTATTTTTAAAACTTTTTTTTCTTAAATAATGCATGTTTGATTACAGAAGTTTTCAAACAGAACTAAAGCTCAGAATTTGGATTGCTATAGTAAATGTTGATATAATTCTGTAATAAAATTGAAATAGAAAGCTCTCTGTCCTATAGCGAGACCTTTCACTCGAGAGGCTGAGAAAAGTCCATTTCTTTGTCCGTAAAGAAACTGTATTCTTGTCAATCTGCCTGTCTGTCCACCCTATATCTCAAAAAAAATTGACCTACAGACTTAAATTTGGCATAAAGCTTGTCTATATAAGCAAAACTGATGTGCTCTTCTTACTTTTTAAGCGTAAAACAAAAACGGAATGAAACAATTGACTGTTGCTTATTAAATTGCATATGCCACATTATTATTCACTTTAAAATTGTGTATCAAATTAATTCACGAAATTGAAGATTTAGAACATTTATGACACTTATCAGCTTTAAGTGGCGTAAACACTTTATAGTATATAATACAGTTGATTAGCATTTCGAGCTTAAAGAAAAATTGTTATATTTCACATTTACTAGTCTGAAGTGGGTAATGTGATAACAGTTAGACCTAACTTGAAACTATTTATGTTATTAAACATGAGCACGAAAGTTTATTGGGTTCCAATCAAATAAATATTAATATCTATTATCATGATAAATACAAGCGTTATAAATTATGAATGAACAAAAACATCCTTTAGCGAATTACATCCAACTTTTATTATAAATTATATACATATTAGCATATGAACACATTTGAAACTTGACAAAATATAAACTGTTAAACTCTAACAAACTGTGAGTGTATTCAGCTTTGGCCACTCATCTTTCGAGCAAACAACTAAAGGTTGACTTACACGAAAAACATAAAACCGATATTTTATGATGTGTCTGAAGAATATAGCCTCGCTATCGAAAGGCCTCACAAAACAATAAAAGTCTTAAATATTGGTTTTATGTTTTTCATGTAAGTTAACAGTGACCAATATAAGCTCCATCTACAGCATTTCAACTAAAGGTGGATATGAATAATAATCTAATATTCCGTATATTCAGTTCATTAGCCATTCTTATCTGATACTTACCCATTACGTTGAATATGCATATTAAATATTCACTATATGATGTCATATTAATATTAAATGGATCGTAAATTACGAGTTTCTTTAATATTAATACTTTTAAATGGGATTAAAGTAAAGGATGTCAGTGTTATACTGCATTTTGCATTTTTGCCTGTTTATAAATGTTATGTATTCTCAATAATTTTGTTTCCCAGTCGTGGTAACTATCCGTCACATTATTTTAAAACATATTGTACGATAATATAAACCTGTTAATTTTTAAAATAAGGCCAACTATTTTTTCAACAATAATGAAATATTCGACTTAAAAATAGTAACCACAGCATTTACGAATAACTTCCCACTAGAAATATAAATTTATATGGTTTCATTTCATTTAAGGATGGAACTCTGCCAGTTTTACTAACAAACTTTACTTTTTATTTTTCCATCTATACTAGTGATGGCAGGGAGCGGCAAAATGATCTGACGGTTTTATAATTCGATAAACAACTCAAACGTTTAAAGTGGTACAAAGGTGTTTTATTGCAGATTTCAGATTGGTATTTATGAAAATTATAAAATAACCAAAACAAGGGCCGAGTTGGGTTGATCTCGTTTAAGATTTGGATTGAAACGTCTTTAAATGATGTCCGTCTTTGGCGAATGCATTCTTCCAATCTTGCACTGAAATTGTTCAAAAAAACACTTTCCCTAACATTCAGGAGAGAGGTTAGTATTTCTTGGACGTATAGTTTCCTTAGGTTCATCCAATGTGCGGGGTGAGTTTGTATGTGTTACTCTAGATTCAGCAATTCCCCACAAAGAAGGAAGTCAAGATGCTGAGATCCGAGGAGCGAGTGGGCACGCAATGTCCCCGAAACGCGAGATGACTCGGCCACGAAAACTTGCTTCTTTAAGAAGTTTATTACCACATTGGCTAATCCGCCGGTGACGTGCGTGTTTCGGGGAGGCGGAATTGGTGCTGTTGCCCCATCCTGCTGGACACCAAAATCCTGTGGCGGTTGAAGCGATTTATGCGTATTTCGGGGATCAGGGACGTTTTTTCAACATAGTAAGGTATCGTGAATTGAGGTTAAAGTTAGACCGTTCTCTTCAAAAAAGTATAGGCCTAATAACACCTTTTTTTGTTACGCCACACCACACAGTGGACCTGGGACTGTGAAGAGGTCGTTCATGCAGTTCTTCTGGATTTTTTTTGGGACCAATATCGGTAAATTCTGTTTGTTAACATAACCATTCAAAATTGTAAATGAGCTTCGTCGCTCATTATGAGTATTTTTTTCATTTGTAAGCAAATCAATCATTTGCTCTGAAAAATTCAATGCGTTTTGCATAATCACGGGGCTTCAAATGTTGCACTTTAGCCATTTTGTTACGATGAAAGTGCAGGTAGTACCATTAATATTCTTCTGTACGAGCGGTCAGACATCTGCAGAGCTACAGCTTGTTTACGTGAAGGCCGCCGAGGGACTGGCTTCCATGCTCCTCTCACGAGCTCCTCAACCCTGTGTTTTAATGGGGCGTTACCAGGCAGGCGCGAGAGAAAGAGTGGGGGCGAGAGCGAGCAGTGAACGTTAAATCCCGAATATTTCCTGACATACTCTGTACATTCGGATGATAGCGAACTCAGTTCGGAACGGTTTGATTATATTATCTTTTCCGATTTATTGAGTGTTTTTTTTCCGAAAAAATGTTTCGCTCCACCCTGATATGGATTCTCGAGGTGGGTATTCTGTGGTTATTTGATATCTTCTGGTTTTATCGTTTTTATCGGATAGCTATTTTCTTTCATGTTTCTGTACCCATATACTAAATTCATAGTGCTCCAACTTTCCTTGGGATGTGGAGTGGGCCGTTAGTGATTATACAATTACTTTATTGAGGTATCACTGCTTAGGATGGTGGTTTTGTTTTGTGTTTCTCTATCACCATCTCAAAACTCTCCAATGCTGTAGCTGGCCGTTTGTAGACGTTTCGGTATTTTATTGAGTGTTTGTTCTGTGATTGGGCTGTTTGGGGTGGGTTGTACTGGCTTGTCGGTGGGGTTAAGGTTTGGGGCGGGTGTTGGTGTGTTGGCATGACAGAGTGTGACGTCGACTGGGGATGTGGGGTGGCTGGGTGGAGGGAGAGGGGAGAGTAGGGGGGGGCGGGGGGTAGGGGGGGTCTGGGAGGGGGGGGGGGGGAGGGTGGTTGGGGGGGGGGTGTGATGGTGGGGGGCGGGTGGGTAGAGGGAGGGGGGGTGTGGGGGAGTAAGGAGAGGGGACCCCAAGACGAGAGGAAGGGAGTGGGGGAGGGGTTGCGTGGTGGGGGGGGTGGGGGGGGTGGGGTAGTGTTGGTGTGGGGAGGAGGGGGGTGGCGGGTACGAGGGGGTGGGGGGATGGATAGGCGGGGGGGGGGGGGGGAGGGGAGGGGGGGGGAGGAGGGGGGGTCGGTGGGGGATTGGGGGGGGGGGGGCGGGAGGGGGGGCGGGTGTGGGGGGGGGGTGGGAGGGGGGGGGTGGGAGTTGGGGGTGGGGTGCAGGGGGTTGGGGGGAGGGGTGTGGGGGGGGGTATGGAATGGTAGGTTGAGTGGGAAAGCGGGTAGGGGGGAGGGAGGGTGTGGGGGGGGGTGGGGGGGGGAGGGGGTGGTGTGTGTTGTGGCGTGGGGGGGGTAGGGGGTCGTGGGGGGGGGGGGGGGGTGAGAGGGGGCGGGGCGGGTTGGTGTAGGGGGGGGGTGCGTGTGGTGGTGCTTGGCAGGGGGAGTGTGGGGGGTGTGGGGGGGTTGGTCATGTGGGTGGGTGTGGGGGGGGGGCGTGTTTTTTTTCGTTTTTCTTCTTTTTTTTTTTGTTTTGTCTTGTTTGTTTTTTGTTTTTTTTTTTTTGGTTTTTTTTTTTTGTTTTTGTTGGTCTGTATTGACTCATGTTTTAGTTTCCTTTTTTTTTTTCTGATATTTATTTGTTGTTTTTGTATTTCTGTTTTTTGTTTGACTCATCTCTTGTTTGACTTTGTTTGGTTTTTGATTTTGTTGTGTCCGTTCTTTTTTTTTTTTTCTGGTTTGTTTTGTTTTTTGTGTTTTTTTCTTTTCCTGTCTTCTTTTTTCGCTTCTTTTTGATCTTGTTTGAATCATTTCTCCTTTCTGTGGACATGTACTTTGATTATTATCGTATTTTTCTTTTGAGAACTTGATTTATTTGAAACACTTTGTTAAGTATTCATATTTTTATAACCTCAAATTATTACGATTCAAGTTTTTACTTATAGCCAATAGCAATTGATTTCTCTGTCTGTTAGGCTGGATATATCGCGAATGAGGAAATAAGCTATGACTTGAATTGTGCATGCAACTTCGACCAAGCCCTGATAAGTGCCATGTGTCGTCTGGCGTTCGCGATTATAATGCTGATCTGATATATAGTACATGGCAATTATCGAATAGTAATGTTACCTAACATATTATATTTATTTGATTAGGCAGTTGAAAATGCAATGAACCAAATATAATGTTACGAAACAATGTTATTGGTTTAACATTTTAATACAAAAGATGCAATTAAAAAACCTCAACTGAATTTTGATTTTGTTTTTGGAGACCATGAAGATCATTCTTTAACTAATATGCTAAGTAGGGCTCTTTTTAATCCTCATGGATGTTTAATCCACCTCGTATGTTTTTCTAGTACGCCACTGAATGTATCGACGGTTACTTTTGTTACAATCTCAGGACTTCCTTGCGTCTGTTTGGGTCTTTCGTACTCAATTGTTAATTGGGTTATTTGTATGTAGACAAGAGTATTGCCTGCAATTAATTACGTTTTGTAAAAATCATGGTTCAAATGAAATTAAATGTAAGTGCGCTGCATAAGGACTCTGCATCCACGCTTTGAAAATGTATTTTATATATTTATTTATATATATATTATATATATATAATATATATATATATATGTTGTTTTTGTACCAAATTACTGAAATGTGTTTAATTCAGAGTAGAAGCTAAAAACAAAGTGGTACATTTAAGAGGGCTTGTCACATTGATTGCCTGCATTTAATTGTGCTGCATCTGCAACATCCGTCTTTGAAAATGTATTTAAAATTTATGTATGCTGTACTAAAAACTTCGGAAAGGGGTTTGAAAAATTACTGTGATACATTTTTATAGTTTGCCAGTACTGAACGAAATTAAATTTTCAGAGAGTACAGTGCGAGGAACGAAAACGGATGCTCATTCCACTATTCTAATACAACGGGTTATCTCGTAGTTGGCAGGAGGGGCCCCTCAATCCCCACTCTTTCTTCTCCGCCTGCCTGGATCGCCCCATTAAAATTAAGGCGTGAGGAGCTCGTGCTTCCTCTCACTCTCTCGACGTTTTATGGCGTCCGGGCTAACCTTGGACGGCCCTGTTTAATTTTCGTTTTAAAGCTGAACCGGATAGCTCCTAAAGTTTACCCCACCCACAGCAAAATGGTGGTTACGAGTTGGCACTTTCATCTTGGAGCCACATTTAAAACGTGCACTGCGGAAATGCCGCTGAACAGCAACAACACTATCGATACCACTTTTAAAAAATGCTTCCAAACGATCGCACGGTGGTTCTCCCAGCCGTCCACCGCTACATGGCTACCAAAAATGGCCGCAAGTAGGCTCTGCCACGCCCCTATCACCACCTCCCCCACCACTCACTCGCTTGACAGCGCGGCAGCGAAAACCGTCAGATCATTTTGCCCGCTCCCTGTATATCTTCCAAAAAATTTTGGTAAATTCTACGGACTTTCAAGATGAATGTTGTAATAAAGCAAAGGGTAATTTGAGATGCGCAATCCTCAGACCAATGGTAATCATTGACACCATTAATAAGTATATGAAGAATATATTAAAACTTGCAATAAAACAATGTCTAATAAAGGCGCAAAAATGGATAATACGAGAAATCTCGTAGAAATTTAAAACATGTTTACATTCATCCCGCTAGAGACACATTTTCTTTGTATTTTAATTTTTAGGTTTGCGAGTTTCCAACATCTTAACCAACATCTATTAGATGTAGGACAATACATAGTTGGCACATCTGGAGGATCGATCTGGCGATCCTTTTTGTCAGCTGAAACCCCATCGCTAAACCACCTAGAGAATAATATAAATCATTAATGAAATTGATTTCACAATTAAAGATTTTGAGTATACTGAGGATAGCAGAATTCAATTAGTATTGAATTAAAAAACTGTTTTAACAAAAAACTTTAAATAAATCGTGCCTCCTAGGTGCAACGCTGATAAAATTTGTCTCAAGTTGAAAACAAACTTGGAAGTGTGCAGGTGCAGATTAAATCATGCAACATTTGGAATTCAACATAGCCTCAATTGTGCCTCAGAATTCACTCCAACTGTGCAACACTTTAGATGTATAGCTAATTTGCTTTATGTATCATATAATAATCATGATTATAGAGATAAATGTCATCCTTCCTTAACGTATGGTGTGTTAAGTATGGATATTGCCCTGGAATTGCGAAACAGAGAATGAGGTTTATTGTGGTATTCCTCCATTCTCACGGTCAGAGGTCTGCGTGCCTCTTCGATCAATGACTATTACTAGGATGTTTAGCGTCTAGCATATCTAGGTTAAGAACGGCAGTAAATTTGGGGTGTACATTGTAATTCCGCAATGAATTTGCTAACCTAAAATTTAAGTATAAATTATTATAGGCTACTTTATAATTACTAAATACTATGAAGTTATGACTTTCAAAGAACTTTCATTTATATTT
The DNA here is from genome assembly GCF_021130785.1 of Homalodisca vitripennis. Classification (NCBI taxonomy): domain Eukaryota; kingdom Metazoa; phylum Arthropoda; class Insecta; order Hemiptera; family Cicadellidae; genus Homalodisca; species Homalodisca vitripennis. The sequence continues at coordinate 36,512,615 of NC_060214.1, forward strand.
TAAGAGGCAAGCTCCAATGTGCACTGTATATAGCGTAATCCGGTTTGAACCAAATAGAAGAATTTTTCGCAAGAAAGACATCGACTATCAGCTATCCTAAATGTTTAGTCGACAGTGGTTATCGAAAGGGTTAAAAATAAGAAATGCTAATTTTCTCTCAGATTACATATTTTGTAACACGATACACTTAAAACCTACCGGCAGACGCATGAATAAATGTTAAATCGTTAGTTAACCACATGTAGACCATTAAAGTGTCAACTTTCAGTTTCTTGATCTAGTTGCTTGACGGTGATATAAGTATAATTATTCATGTGGCTGATGATTGGAAGCACCCTATTTTGGTACCGTCTCATTTCGACCACCGTCAAAATCAGCCGGCTGATTTCATCCTTAGAAGTAATTTCTCTACCTATTTCAAAAATCAGGTTGTACGCTCTGCGTTTGGACTACGTAAGGATACCTCTCTACAAGAAGAATTATAACTTCCATCTAATGAGCAAAATATGAGTTTCTCTGACGAGGCAAACTGATTATCAGTATTTTAATCAAAGTTGGACACTATGGAACCATAATGAGGGGAGATTTTTTAATATTTAACCATTTATAAAATATTCATAAAACATATTTGTTGCATTATTTTTAAATCTAACCTACGTGAATATTACTAAAAGAAACATTATAAATTACTTAAACACAAAATACTTACAGCACAAAACTATATTTTAAAGGACAGTGATTGCCCCACCTTATACTGGAGCAAGACCGTAATATGAACTCTTTCACTACTGGAATTCTTATTAACATGTTTTGAAATTTTGATCAAAGTTGCTTCATTTATACACTCTAACACATATCTGGAAGCTTGTAAGTGTATAACGAGCTGTATATGTATAGCCTTATTTGTATTAGAGTTAAGGCCAGTGCTATTTTTAATCATATACGTAAACTATTTAAAATTTGGCAAGACAAATGACAAATTTAGAATCTTTGTCCATTAATATAACAATCGTACACATTCTTGATATTTTAAGAAAATTGAGTGAAATGAAGCAATAGTTTGTCTGTACTAAAAACTACTGTAGCAAAAGGTCCAAAATGTACTATAACCTTGTAGTTACAGCATCTAAATTACAAAATATCATTATCTTGATTAATAATTAATAATAAATAACAGTACTGTAACCCCAAAACGTGTGTTATAACGATTATAATACACCGATTGATCCTGGCACGACCATTGGACAAATAGTGTAGAACGATGCTTCTATTACAATGGTAATAGATTAAATAAACTAACAAAATAGCATTATATCGTTTAAGAAAATATTAACTTTCTTTAACCCTTATACATGAAAGTTTTTGTTACAACGTTTATAACATAACGATTTATTCTGGCATGATCATTAAATATTATACAACGATGGTCTTGTCAGATCGGTCATAGAACAAGTAAACTAACAAAATAGCAGTATATATTTTGAGAAAAAATAAACTTTTTTAGTCGCTATACCTAAAATGCGTGTTATTACGATAATAACGTAACGATTTATTCTGGTAGGACCACGTTATAAATATTACGACATTATGTTATTGTCACATCGCTAATAGAAGAATCAATAATTATAACGCAACAAACACAGCACGAAATTTGAGCAACATTAAATAAGGCCAAATATTTTATAAGAATGATAATTGTACTGTTATTATAATAGTATTTACTATTATTCCACATTTTATATAGAACAGTGATCAGATAAAATGATTATGAAAAAATTACGAGAAATCTATTAAGAAACAACATTTTACGCGCTGTAGGCCTACAGCACAAAATAGGGCTATGTGTTATATCCTTATCGTTATTTTCTCTGTCTATTATGTTACCGCCTCAAATTAGTACCATCACCCGTGTTTCGCTGATTCAAATTTCTATCATATACCTTTATCAACTAACTATGTGATAAAATATATAACATCGCCTCATTTATATGTCTGACTCTTCTCATTATTAGGATCCATTGCTTAAAAGAAAGGTGATTTTGTGTTCATAATATCACTCTTAATACCTTACTAAAAATTTTATAAATACGTGAAATAATTTAGTTAGTCTAGGGTCAACATACAAGGTTTCAGTTATTGGCACTCACAATTAATTACGATAGTTTTGAGATTAAGATCATGCATTCATCGTATTGCATTGTTAAAACATTTTCTATTGATTCAGTACTTTTATAATTTATTAAAACTTAAATTTCTACAATAATCCTGGTTTCTAATAAGGTAAACCTCAAAGGTTCGCCACAGAAACAAATATTTTATTTTTTGGTCATGATTCCTCGGATGAATATATCAACTTTGGTTAGATATAATTCAGTCCAAATACTTTATTATTCATGGTGATTTTCGTTAATGGTTTAATCTATTATAAACTTTGATAATCTATATCTGATCGTAGTTCATCTGTCTTGAAGAATTTTAAAACATTCTTTCAAATGCCCTCTTGGGCACCACTTGGCATACACCAAGACTTGAATAGAATCCAATCGGTACCTTCACACTGCACCATACATATACAAAAACCATATGTTGCAACCACTTCTCAGGCACGAGTTTTATAGCCTCACTAATAATTGACCTCGAATAAGGACTCTTCTCATACAATGTCTCCTTTGGTGCAATCATATTAAAACCCTTTTGCCATTTCTTTGTTATTAAAGATTTTGACACAGAATTTGAGTATTCTTGTTTAATCAAATCTAATAAAATAGCATGGATGCAAACAGATTACGAGGCATGTCTTATCTACTTATCATCCGAGTTTAGAGCATTGCTTTTCCTTACTCTTTATTCAGCAAATGTTAACTACTCATTCCTTTCTTCCTTAGCGTTTTTTACTTTAAATAAATATTTGTTGTTTTTATCTATTTCCATATTATTTCTTGATACATCACCCATCACTACGAAGGTAACAATAATAATATAAATATAATTACCATATATTACATTTTAAACTTTTTAGTGAGACATTATTGATGGAATTTATGTCATGAAATACTCTACAACCCAACTATATTTTCTTTAACGAGTTGAAATTGGAAATAACTAATGAAAAATAACTTAAAATAATCTTTCCTGTTCGGATAAGAGTTTTGAAAACTATTCACTTCAACTGGACAGCATTTCCATGAATAAAGTATTAAAATTTTATTCAAATGCCTAAATTTCAGGCACTAAACACAGAGTTCTTGTAAACAACAAAGAGGAGTTGACACAACGGAGCGTGGCCGGCGAGAATTATGCCCTTGGCTTGCTGCCGGGGTCTGCACTTTATTTTGTTAAATACAGAGGCGGGAGAAAAAAAATTGAATATCCTTTATTTCTTATAAGTTCTGTTAATTTCGTCAAATTATTACATCAAATTTTTTCGAGCAACATTTTCATAGCTAAGTCTAGTATTTGCGAATGAGAGAAGCGTTCTAATTTTATTTTGTGTATCCTCCAACAAACTTATAAAATAAAAAAAAAAATATTTTAACCTTTTCTCAATGTATAGTATAATATTTTAAGTAAAAAATATTGGTTCTTGATAACCGCTGGGTATTATAACAATATAGATTAAAAGTTATGCATTTATATTTTTCTTTATCAATGTAACACAAATTTACAAGTTAAACTAGTCGTGTTAAATTGATTTTAGGAAACAACCATTGATGGTACCAAAGGATGATGTCATCTCCTTATTAAAACTATTTTTAAAATTTTACTCAATAAATACTTACGTAAATGAAATGGTTTTCACTAGAGTGGTTTGATTGTTCTTTATAGTTCTTTTAAGTTCATTATTTAAAATCTCCATTCATTCATGCAGTTAATTTATTTTGTAATTATATCAATGTTCTACTGTTATAAATCAAACACACAAGTAGGCATTGTTTATTGTTTTATAAAATAATATTTAGACACAGTTTGGTGTTATGTGTAATTTTGGTTTATTGCATTTAAAGAAAGGTTAAGGCATAATAGGTATGGACATGTGTAGTAATTGCGTGGTTTTTAAGGGAGTTGCATTGCTTTATTTATTTATATTATCTGAGCTAGCAATGAAGTATAGGAAACTCTATACTTGTAACGGTTTCACCTGGTATGTTAAATATTGTATTAACCTCTTTACATTTCTACGTGGAATGAACAGGACCGGACTACAATGTATCATTCGGTACTATACCTAAGCTAGTTCAATTCATTGTAAAATACTTATGGACGATAATAAAAAGTTATTAAAACCTTTTTAATTAACACCTGTAATAGGTATTAAAATGAAATAATGGCAATAACAAATATATAATTTGTATGTTTTACTTGTGGTTTATAAGAAGTAGACTTTATCACTAATTACAATTATGGGAATATAATTGCTTTATTCAATTTAGAAGGTTACAATCAACTGCTCACAATTTAGCTATGACGTAATTGCATTTTGTTACAGAGAATATATAATATAATGGAAGAATACGTTATATATTGGGTTGAAATTTATTGCCTCCCCTTTAAAATATGTAGGCCCGCGAAATATAAAGAGCGAGTATGATATAAACACCAACGTAATGAAACTTAAAAACAATGGGATTAAAAAAATTGTATTAATGTATAAAACTCAATACGAACAAGATTCCGAAGTAAAAATTTGTTCCTTGTGTCAAAATATCACTTTGAATATTTAGTATTTCATTATTAAATTTTATAGTTATTTAATCCGTTTAATTTACAACTAGACATATTTCGTGTATTATATATATATATATATATATATATATATATATAAAATAAAGAAAACTCCACATATATATATATATAAATATATATATATATATATATATATATATATATATATATATATATATATATATATATATATATATATTGATAGAAACAGGTTATTCTCTTCTTAATAAATAAACCACAGTATATTGGTTTGAAACATTTATAAATTTTCGTGTATCTAGGTACACTTCTTCAGATAAATATACATGTATAAATATTTACATAAACTGTGACAAAAAATTAGGTAAGAACTTAAACAAGAAAATCAAACATTATAAATAAATACAGTAGATCAGCAGCTGATGGTCCATCACATGACGTGTGTGAATAAGTTGACGAAAATATATATGAGTTTTCTTTAATCTATACAGTTTATCCTTAGGAGCAATCATGTTGGCAATATGGTTCGTACTAATATACTTTGACAACCCATTTGAGTAATCTTCTTCAATCAGGTCTCACAATATAGCGAGCTTTCAAACAGAATACGAGGCAGATCTTACAGATCTTATCTCCTTACTATGCAAGTCCAGCTTACCATATGGCATTGCTTATCTTTATCCCTTATTCATCAAACCTTGTTCATTACTGATTCGTTCTTCTTTCTTTCAATATAACGGTGCAAACTTTTATTTTTCAATGGCGAAGGTTACGATTAAACTGAGCTTCGACGTAAATGTATTGTATTATTGAAAGTAAATCAAGTAATGCAGCAATATATTGGGTTGAGTTATACCGTCTGCTCTTTAAAGTATGTGGGCGTGGGTGTTACGTGTGTAGAAATATAAAGAGTTTCTAGCAAGTATGAATTAAAAGTGAGTGAAGTAGTATATGAAATAAAAAAAAAATCTCCTGTAAATTGGAAATGCAACAATTTGGATATTGGTTTCTATTTTTAATTTACGATTCCAAAGCGACAACATTGCTATTTAAATCCTGCATTGATGCTGTATGATACATAAATGAATAAAAAACTAAAGTCATTTGCAAAGAAATTTACAATTTTATCTAAACCATTATTTCATTTCTTGTCAGTGGTTAATTTTAAGTAAATGTAACGTAGAAATGTTTACAGCTTTTAATATTCACTTTCCTTTATATTTTTCGTCTAATCGTAGCAAATAAAATCTTGATAAAAATACCTAGTGTATTCCTATTTTAAATTAGTTTTTAATTGATCACATATTCCATCAGAAGTAATTATTGTAGCATTTGCTACATAAGAAATTTAAATTTGTTTACTTAATATTAATGGGAGAAATTAAAGATTAAAATCTTTTAGATTTTAATTAGTGATGGAAAAAATAGGTAAAATAAATCATGTAAATTCTCAAGAAATTATCCGCGGATGTAGGAATTGTACAGTAAGACAACAGGTTTTTCTAGTAGTCTAATTTGATAAAGAGATTACTATAGGGGTCGACAATGAGTCTCTCTTGCCTTGTTATCGGATAGTTGGATGAAAATCAGAGGCGTCAGTGTTAGTTACTTGGTTAAGAGAAGGGGTGCAGACCTCCGATTATAAAAGACATTACAAAAAACCTCCGAAAGAGCATTTAAGCGTCTTTCAGTTTTTTTGCGGTTTCATTGTAGGGGTTTATAATTGCTTGTTACTGTATAATTAAGCACGGGATTTTGCATAAGTAATTCTTTTATAGTCGAATTACGATTTTTATATGTATAAATTGTTTTCACTAATGTTAGCTTTCTTTTACATGGATTATAGTATTATTTTGATACAAAGGGAAATAAGAATATTTGAATTCACTTAATAATTAATGCAAGTTTGGAAGAGAGTACACGTTATTATAGTTATTTTTCACAATAGTTTTCAATGTTATTAAAATTTTAAGTTACTTTTGATTACCATTTAGTATACAACAGAAGAATACTTTTTACATAAAGATTTAAAGTTTTAGATTTATTCTTTATTACGGTATGAACTTAGTCTGCACCAACAATAACAGGTTGTGACCCAATGAGTACGTATAATTTGTCAGGAAGCTTTTAGTTCAGTCTATGCAGTCTCGTTTATAATAGAGAGAAGTGCATTTGAATTTAAATTAAATTAAAAATTTTGTTTTATTTGAGATTTGTAATAAAGTTAAATTTTGAGATTGATTTGATTTTTGGAACATGATATTAACTTTAATTTAATTTATTTTGTTTGAAGGAAGAAAACCTTTTCTTGAGAAAACTTTTAAAAGAAAACTGGTTGTATGATATTTTGGGAATTAAATCTAAATATTTATCAAGTACAAGGACTTTTTTGGGTCCAATTTAATTTGAATAATAAACAATTTGTAAAATGATCTGAGAAAGTATTCCCCTATCTCCCTAATATATATATGTATATACATGTGTGTATATATGTGTGTGTGTATGTGTGAGAGTGTGTGTGTGTGTGTGTGTGTGTGTGTGTTGTGTGTGTGTGTGTGTGTGTGTGTGTGTGTGTGTGTGTGTGTGTGTGTGTGTGTGTGTGTGTAAATGTATTTTTGAATTTATGTCATAAACTATTTTCCAACCCAATTAGATGTTGTACGACAGTTGACATAGGAAATTACTATTTTAAAATAGCATAAAATAATCTTTCCTGCCCAAATAGTTTGCTTGGATGAATATTACTTGTTTCAGCTTGCAAACTTCTCCAAGAATAAAACGTGCTAAAAAAGTATTCTACTGTAGGTACATAATTGTCAGGCACTCAACACAGACTTCTTGTAAACAACAAAGACCAGTTGACATAACGAAGCGTGGCCGGCGAGAATTATATCCTTGGCTTGTAGCCTGGGTCTGCACTTTATTTTGTTACATACAGAGAGGTGGGAGAAAAATTTGGCGAATATCTTTCATAGTTATGTTGAATCATTTCCGACAAATTATTAAGTTCGATTTTGTCAACATACATTGTCATAGCTACATCCTCTATTTTAGAATGTTGATTTGGCATACAATATCTACCTGAAATTAAGTTTGAATTCATCGGAACATCTGAATTATTATTGCCTTCTCTGCGTCACATCGGTAGATCAGAAATCCAGGTGGATTTTTATAATTTATCTCTTGAGGTATAAAACTATTGATTGCCTATCAATATCCCTGTTGGTTATAATTTTGAATATACTTGAATATACATTTAAATGAAGACAAGCTGCAAATCCAATCTAATTAAATCCTTACTTTAGGCTAAAATGGGGAAATGTTGATGTAACTAAATGGGAATGAGCCCAATCGCTTTGTCGTGCACTGAATACTGGAATTACTTTACCAGCCTTAACCTGCTTATTGGTTATTCAGATTGCTATTCGCGGAGACTTTCCCTATTAAGTGATGAAGATAATATGTGTGTGCATATGTCCTTCGTAATGTTATTCATATACAAGAGTTATTAAACCTTATCCATGATACCTTTTTTCAACATACAATAGGTTAATATCTCTGATACAATAGCAGACATCTATAGCTCCCAGGCCTGTAGAAGAAGTTTTCACAGATGGGAATCTCAGACACAGAAATATTTCTGAGGCAGATACGCCTCACTGGCCGAAAAATTTAGTGGCTAGGAGGCTCTTAAAAGGTCAAAACCTGCTAAATCCTTTAAATTAATGGAGTATATAGTGTTTAAAAGGCCATATTATGGATTTGAGCTCTCAGAATCGAGTTTCTTTCAAAAGATAAATGCTTCTACAAGTTTGAGTTCAAGTATATCTAGAATACGTGTTTTTCCTAACATCATTATCATCCAGAAACCTGGCTTTAAGAGGCTGGAGTCGGTGGCTCTCAGTGCCTCAGTGATCGCAGAATCTCACAGTTTACAGAGCTCGAGCGTTAGCGAATTCTAAGAGCTCCTAAAGGCTGGAATGTTCCATAGGCAGGAAGCTACATGATGACAACTTTAAGAGATTTAGTGGATCCAGACAGATATTCTGGAGCAGGGTGGTTATAATGACGTTACGGAATTTAGTATATTTTTCATTGGATGAAAATAAGAAAATGTCTTATAATGTATTATTTATTTTGCGGCAATTTTTTATTTCCGTAATCCATAGGTTTGAAAAAAGCTTAATTTATAATAGTGTTAACTTTTGTAAATAGGTCCTCTTAGGGCCTTTGTCCTTCTAAATTTCACAAATCTTAACAAATAATTGTCTAAACATTTTAAATCTACGTAATAAACAGACAAAACGTTTTTTCAGCATAATAGGTAGTATAATTTACTGCCCATTATTAGTTAGCTATTTAAAATATTTAAATTTGGTTCAATAATTAAAATACTATTTCTTCTTCCGTCGAATCAAACACTGTTACATGAGGATGACCAATTCATAATTTGGATTCTCTCGATTGAATTTGTAAGTCTTATATTGGATTTCGTAAGATTTTACATACAATATTTTAAGAGCTTGAATTTTAAAATTAGTGAAAATATAAGTTTTTTTCATAACATTAAGTTTAATAGTTGGAAAATAAATATTCATGTCAAATAACAACATTATTAGTGTACCGTTTCAGAACTATTAGTTGTTAAGGGTCCATAATGTTGAGTTGTTCAAATCCACATATTAATCATCATTTTGGCTCTAATTCATTCATATAAAGTTATTCTTTCACAAATAATTAAATTTAATTTTCGTTTTGCTTGCTTTAACCAAATTTTAACAACTCAAGTCTCCGCACAGGCTGTGCTGCCCATGCAGGGTTCGAACGAACCCTATTAGAATTAATAGTAGTTGTAAGTAATTTTAATTTTAACTATATAGTAAACGTTCTCCTGTCTTTTTTTAAATATCTCTTCTTATGATTTCTGGTTTTTTATTCATTATGATCTAACGATACCGAAGGAATAAATTTGACTTGAAATTTGTTAGGAGATGCATTTTTTACGTATGTACTTTCTAATAAATCGGATCAAGTGTTCCACAAATGCACACTACCCCAATCTTGCAATTGATCAGTAAATTAGTTTGTTTGACGATGTTCAACAAGGGATATGTTAGTGTTATAATCGACAGTTAAGAATCAGTTTTATTGATGTTGCTGCTAAGACCTTTATAATTCAAAACCTTAAATTCTTCCCTAAAAAACATGACAAAATGTAAGAAAAACATATTTGGCTGAGTTTAAGTCAAGCCTAGTACTTAGTAGTATGACACAATGTCTCTCTGATCAGCCAGAGAATTTAAAAACGTATTTTCTCTATGATGTCCGTGTGTCTATGTGTCCGCAGGATAGGTTAAAAATAAATAAACTAAAGACTTTAACATTTGTATCCACATCAACGAAGCCTCTTACTTATCACTTGATAAAGTACTCTTCTACCCTGTATAGTCTAGGAGAAGAGAATAAACCCACATTGTTTTCAAAACAAAACAAAATCTTAGGCAGAAAAACAAGCTATTCGAGAACTCAATAGTGTAATATTATTTCAAAATGAAGTTAGTTGCGATATTGTTTGGGAGTTCTTGATAGGCGGATATCAATAGGGATAAAATATCAAACAATAATTATTTTTCTCATATTACGGTTTTGAAGATTAATAAACTTAAGCAAAGAAACATAATTAAAGTCACTACTCTCAGTAACAAATGTGGTCTTTATAGGGTTAGTTGAATCAATAGCTTTATTTTAAACTAAAGCAATGAAATTTTACTCTTGAAATCATAATTAATCCTATGTTAACTTCTGCACGGGTGGTTGTATATAACCTATAACATTTTTTAATTTAAAAGAACATTGTGTACTATTACTTAAGCTGTTACCTCTCATGCTAAAGGGCGGTAAAACAGTCCAGATCAATTTATTCTTTTAAACCCCAGGATCTGGACGTAAATGCATGACTCATATTTCACCAAAGTCATCAAACGCTTTATATACAAATTAAATTACAATATATAATTTAGTGGATAATCTTGTCTTTTACAGTCACAATGACGTTAAAATTAATGGTTTTGTACCAATTTCTATGAAATATTAGTAAAAAAACGAGACTCTTTCAAAGTATTACAAAATTATAAATAATATTGAGATGTTTTTTTGTGTTATTATTATAATTTTCCTATGAATATTAGGTAGTTTCTCATGAATGATTTAATTTACCTAATGTTGTTTGTGTTTCAGCTAGCACGAGACAGTAAATAAGGACTGCGTAAACAGCAACATGGTAAGCGACAGTAGCAATTAGTGTTATATGTTACGCAACGATCTAAATACTTATAAATAGTATGTATGGTCAAGAGAAATCTAATTATTTGAACGAGTAATTAAACATCACTCTTGGACAATAATTCTCCTTTAAACTCAGAAAACCAATCCTGACCAGAACTACTAGCCATAATATCTTTCAAATTTTTTTTAGTTAGTCTTCATAATATTTCAGAAGAGCCAATTAAGGGAATTTAAATGAATGTTTATTTTATGAAGCCGTTATTTTTATGAAGCGGCGTCATTTTCTCCAGCATACGTATCATAAAATTATAGTTTTTTCTTTATATCAGTTTAAAATATAACATTTTCTAAAGAATATATATAGTTTAAAAAAACAGTAATAAAATGGACCCCAGAGTTTTACATTTTCTTCTACTAACCAGCCCAAGACCCATATCTTTGGAATGCTTGCTTGCCTCAACCAATTTTTGTTTTCTTGTTAAGGCCCACCAAAACTGAAATATCGATCAAGTAAGCAGGAAACAGTTACTAAGTAGTTATTAATAGTTACTCACTCTTCCTGGTACGTGTTTTTAGTTATTTTGAAAATAATAAAACAATTCTTTCACCATGAATTAATAGTTTCAGTATTGAGTACTAGTTACTCATTTTTATTTTCAATTAATCATTATTTTATTTTCCTAGATTTCATTTACTAGTATCTCAACGCTAATACAGTTAGTACCTAGACAATGCATGGAATTATTTCAGCAATTTTAGCTGTATTATATTCAACTTTATAGACTTTACTGGAAGTTGCAATTATCTTCCATCTACTTTCTGTGGATACTAATTTATGCTTTGTTGTGCTAACCTCAAGTTTAATTTATAATTTTTTTTATAATATATTTATATCACAAAACAATTTTTTTAAACATAGAATTTACTAGCATTTAAATTTGGACCTAAGTATCAAAAGAAGCTAAGTCGACCAAAACCTTAACATGCCTCAAAATGTAAAGTTACCATAGTTTTGAACTAGAATTTGTGATTACTGTAATTTTGATCTGGAAACAAGGCAAAATAAAGTATGGGACCAATCATACTAAGAGCAAATAAATTATAATGGCCATAGCTACTTAATATTTTGACGTATTTTCTTAATCGTAGCAACAAGGCGAACTTAACGTTGGCGTTGGAAATATACTAATTCATTCGAGCCAGGAGTGGTCCCACACATGCAAAACCTACTAAATTGCATGCAAAGCAGCGGGTAACTGCCAGCGGTGCAGATATCAGAAAAATGTAGTCAAACTTTTACTTTGTATTTAAAGACTGTTATGAAACTTAAATTAGTTGTTTTTTGACAAAAGTAGGATTCTCATAGCTATTTATGTATATCTAATTCTTGATCGGGAAAGAGAAAAAATAAGTCATGGAAAAACACACTAAGATCGGAGTAAATTACTATAACCATAAATATACACTTTTTAATATATTTCCTTGGTCGTGGGAAGAAGGCAAACTTAACATTGACGTCGGAAATAAAATTCATTCAGCAGTGGTCATACAGGTGCACAACCTGAGAATTTATGTGCGACGCCGCCATCAATTTTCAGACAGAAAATGTTGTTGCTACCTAGTTCTCATCAACTATATTCTTTGCCTTGGTTTGTATCATTCAAATTAACATAAACATTACTGTATGGCAACGGCAGATGCATGAGCGGCCCACGCGGTAATTTGGTACTGGCAAGACGCAAACTAACGTTTAACCTACAAGCATAACTTGCATTGCTGATCTTCGATGATTGCTATTGTGTTATTTCTTTTCTTTAGTTTGATAAGTGATAGTATTCCACGTTTTACAACTGAAGAAGAGGTAAATTGTTAGAAGTTATTATAAACTATTATTGCAAATAAAACTAAGAGTGAGTCAGTCAGCTTTAAAATCATCGATTGAAAAAAATTTAAGGTTATGAGCCATTTCAGTGTTTAGATTCTAAATACCAGATAAAGGTTTTAAGTGGAGTAAATTGATCTTTGAACAAGAATGGTAAAAAGTGGCCTTGTTTATCCTGGTATGCTGGTTTTTAAACATAAACTGTACTGTGATATAGTTGAACAAAATAAAAAAAATCTTTTACAAATGCAAGGTAGTAGAAACATATATTGTCTGTACTTGATTTTCAAAATGAAAAAAAGTTTCTTAGAAGTTTTTCTCGTAAGGCAGTGAATTCCATACAGCTTCTGTACAGATAGGGTTTAGTTATCTGGTCAAGAAACTCTTAATGCTTAAATGCACAATAAGCTCGTATTACAATTGTGTCTTCGAATAAGTACTTAGCCACTCGAACGCTTACATGGAGAGGCAACACTGTTAATGAAGGAAATTTGTATGACCTTTTACAGTTGAGGGCAAAAGATATCCCTGAACTAAAGAAGTGGCAACTAAGAAAGATATTGTATCGTGGTTTTATATTGAGAACCAAAATAGAAAATTAGATAATCTGGTTTTTCAGGAGATTTTAACAATATTTCATGAACATCTGGCCTTAATAGTGGACGAGACAACATACGTTTCGACAAAAGGACAGGTACCCTTGAGCCTTAGGCGTGTTTAATGACTATTTTCAAGATTTTTAAGACTTTATCGGATTATATGAAACATCTTCAATAATTGGTAAACTCTAACCAAAATAATACTGGATTTTATGTTAAGATTGGAACTGGGCATCGATAACTGTCATGACCAATGTTGTGATAGTAATATGGTAGTACTCAGGTTAGAATAACTTAACGAAAGCGACGTGGAATGTACATACACTGTTTTAATCATTCAAACAATGAAGCTCTTATTTATCCTATTGATAATGTAACTGAATCCAACAATGTACCACAAAGTGTGAATGAACTTGTCAAGCATTTCAGAAACTCGGAAAAAATAACAGAATTTATGGTTTCATTATGAAATAAATGAGAATGACAATCCTGTTCTGCCAAAAAACAAAAAACACAAAACTAAAATCCTTATGATCCTCAAGATGGACATTTGCAAGTTGTCCATTTACAGTATGAGACTATCTAAAGTGCCATTGAAGCTTTAAGAACTGAAGATCCTAATGCGAGTAACTTTCTTTTATTTTTTTAAATATAGTACACTTTTTTGAAGTGTACACTGATACACTGATCTTGAACTTTGGAAAGATTTATTGCATTCCAAGAAGCTGCAGATAAGTGATACCAGTATATCCTATGCCTAGGTTTAAATTTAATCTTGTAATATCTCGTTTAATAGATTTGAAGCTTCACATACTTTGGAGCAAAGTGAATAAACGAACATTCAATTTTAATAGCTCCATTAATATTTATTTCAAAGACATTTCCCCTAGTCTGTCTAGCTACTTAATGTAATCTATGTAGATTAAAAACACAGATTTTGAAATTTCAAAATAGTATAATGGTTTAGACTATACATTGAATTACATTGTGTTATTTATTTTCTTTAGTTTGATAAGTGATATTATTATACATTTTTACAAATGAAGAAAAGGTATACTGTTACAAATTATTATTATTGTAAAGCAAACTAACAGTAACAAGTCATTACTTTCAAATAAATCTAGTAGTAAGATCCTTAAGAGAGCTAAGGGCATATTAATTCACTATATCTTTCAAGTATATTAAATATTTAAAATTGTGTTATAAATAGTTTTATAGAAATATATTTATGAAATACCAAATTGTGGTCTACCTTTTGAGTACATTTATAGTAAAGCAATGGTTTTTAATAATCAGATAATTTCTAAGCCTTTCCTTGAATTACTGAATATTTGAATAGACCTAACACGAGAACATTAAAATATAACTTTACCCAAATACTTCAATTCCCAATAAAGATGTATATTTTGATTGAAGAAGCATTTTAAAATGATATTTTATTCCAGGGGTTTAGCAAAATTACATTTTCTTAGAATTTTGAGATGATAGCTGTCAAGAGAAGAGTCAACACTTTCAGTGTGCAAGTTTTTATTATTATTCTTGTGTTCCCTTTAATGTGTGATGTGGCATAAATGGCACATGGAATTTCTGCAATTTATGAATATTCATAAAAGCTTCACATTGAAAGTGAAATCAGGAACATTTGTGGCAGACATTCCACGACGACGATAACACGTCGGAATCATTAGTGAATTCTGGCACTTATTGAGATAACTTGCATACAATTTGGCTTACATGAATACAAAATAAGAAGGGAAATTTTTGCCTTGAAATAATTTTAGAATTTAAAAATTATGTTGAAATTTATTACATTTTGTCTATATAAGTTTTTACTTTTTAAACTTGCTATAATTAATCATTTAATACGAGGGTTGTTCAATAAAGACTGAGACTGTGTCTATAAAAACATTTATTATTTAATTCTGATCTACATCAAATTTTTCACCTTCAAAGTATTCCCCATTAAGTGAAATGCACTTGTCCCAGCGCCTTTGCCATGAATGGAAAACGTTCTTCAGTATCACCTCCAAAGCCTTTACTGCATCCTATTCCGAATCAAAACGACGTCCCTTTAATTCCTTTTTTGCAGTTAGGAAACAAAAAAAAGTCACAGGGCGCAAGGTCAGGACTATAAGGTGGGTGGGGCACGACCTTAATGTTTCGTTTGGCCAAATATTCTGTCACACAACGTGTGCAATGTGAGGCCGCGCATTGTCGTGATGAAGGCAAACATCGACACGGTTTTGTTTTTTGTTCAGGTGTGAGTAAACGAGGAATCCAACGAGCACACACTCTAGACATGTTAAGATTGTCTTTTAAAATTGTGTGAACACTACCTACCGATATGTAAAGGAGTTCAGCAAGCTGACGGTCAGACGTCGGTCGGTTTTGATCATTGCCGCTGCTGTATTGATGATTTCCTCAGTGAGAGCAGTAACTGGGGCACCATCTCCTCCCTGCAACTCTGGGTCCTCTCTTCCCTCCTTAAAATCTTTGAACCAGCGAAAACAGGAAGCACGAGACATTGCCTCATCCCCAAAAGCTTGCTTTATGTCTTCATAGGTGTTAGTCGCAGTTTTGTTGAGTCTAACACAAAACTTAATCGCATATCGTTGTTCACGCAAACTGGACATGATAAAACGTTGGAGGCGGCACTTACCAAGCTGATGTTCAAATGAGCACTGATGGCTTTGTGATAGAAATAAAGCAATTCAATGTTTGTTGGTAAACAATAGGGTCCAAAGGTATTGGAAAAACCTGGCATCATGTCTTATCAGAGCAGTATGGGGAAATCCCGGGCCCAGTCTCAGTCTTTATTGAACAACCCTCGTATTTTTAACGAAAAATAAATAAAGTTATACTTAAGTTTTATTTAATATTCCCCAACTAAATAAAATGAAAAGAATCTTTTTAACATATTTTCATCTATTTTTTAAAAGCAAGTTTTTCCAAAAAACAAAAGTCATAGGATCAATTATTAATAATTTAAAACTTAAACATGTGTCAAGCTGTGCACCGTTTTAAGCGGTTGTTTACAGTACAAAATTAAATTATCTATCTTCGTTTGAGAACGGTGGCTTAAAATGTGTTGAAATATGAATTTTTATATTTTCTTGTAACGACCAAACTGTAATTTATGCATAAAACACCAGAAATACCGAGTTTTATCGCAAATCAAACTTTTAAACAATACAATACATAGTTATATTTTGAAATACCCGTTCACACATAATGTAGCTGCGGTGGGAAGCGTTGTTTGAATGCAAATGTTGAGTTTGCTCCAGTTCACAGTCATCTTAGTAGAGTCCCTCGTCTCTGATGCTGTCGCTGACTTGA
This sequence comes from Homalodisca vitripennis, assembly GCF_021130785.1. Taxonomy (NCBI): domain Eukaryota; kingdom Metazoa; phylum Arthropoda; class Insecta; order Hemiptera; family Cicadellidae; genus Homalodisca; species Homalodisca vitripennis. The sequence continues at coordinate 36,529,418 of NC_060214.1, forward strand.
CTCCTTGAGTCAAGAATCAAGAAGACTTTAGAATCGGCGACGTAGAAACTCTAATCGAACTCTTACATCGTTTCTACATCGGATTTATGTGTGTTTTCGAATTTTATGTTGATTACATTTTAATGTAGATTACAAGGGCGAGTAGTAGACGTTTATAGACCGAATACCGGTTTTGAAAACTAACACCTTTGTGTATTTACTTGATCAGGACAACAATTCAAGCACTATTCTGGAACCTTAAATAAATTAAAATAGAAGTGAAGTTAATTTAGTAACTTTTCACTTTCAATGTCAATATTTGTTTTGTCGGACACCAATGTAATTTCAGCTAATGGTACTGGAGATATCGTAGAGGACTGGAAGTAGGCGCTTTATGACCGAAGAAGGTTTTCAAGGTCTTTGTATGATATATTTCATTGTTCTGGGCGCTAGGGCGGGTAAACTCAACTGTAGCGTCGGAATTTCAATTGATTTGAACCAGTAATGAATGCTCCTACATGCGCAAAATCTGAAATAAGAACCAGTAAACGTTTGATTCAACTTTTGAATCCATGTTAATCGTGCACACTGAACTAATATGTACCAGGTATACATGACTAAGTTTCTTTGAAAACTGCCGTAGGTCTCTACAATATTACATCCTAGACGCTTTCACCACCTTCGGTTATGACAATTTGTGTCGCATAGCCAAGAGTAACTGTTAGTTATGAATAAAAGTATTTTTATTTAGTCAAATTAAAATTATAATAGTGTTTATAAATAGAATATGGAACTAATATAAATAGTAAGTAAAACACGAAACAAATTTATATAGCAATTAATAATTTTAAAGATATACGAAGTTCATAATATAAAAATACCAAATAGTTTTAGATGTGTCATTTTAAAAATAACAACAAATCATGAATTGAAAGTGACACTTGCAATAGCTGCCCCTATAAAAATTACTTTAATATTTATTTATATAACGATTGATCAAGCTTAACTAGAGGACATTCTTTATACAAGTCAAAGTTTTATAAATGGAAACAGAAGTTTATAAATGGAGACAAAAACACGAGGGCTAACTTCATCAGTCTAACTCTACGTTTCTGCCGCACCATTAGTCTTCTGTAACAGGCAACAGTGATTATCAACTTCATTGGGTATAAATTGTCCTCCAGCTAATTATTTTGGGACTCGTTTTCTTCCATCCAAATTCCTAACAAATGGAAGAAGAAACCAATAGAGAAAACACAAAAAAATTTAATAATAGTTTTTCAGCTACGATTATTTTTCTCAGGAATTCGATTTAAGTTGAGGAATTACCAACATTTGAGGAAATTGAGCAATGTTTGCCAAACAAATGTCCTAATTGCGAAACACAAAAAGTGAAGCAATTATTTGGTATTGTACCGTGTTATATCCTATAATTGTGTGAAACGAAATATTTCATGTTGCTTTTTAATTTCGCTGTTGTACTATTTTGAAAGTAAAGACAGACACAATTTTCAGGTGTATATTTGGCTTTACAAGGTTATGAGAGCAGTTCAGTATGTATTATATAATGTATTTGAACCTATGGAATTTGTGGGTTATAGTATATTATTATTTTGTTGCTAATATATGTATGAATAATTTTTGCTCTAATAAAATCTGTGTCTAAAGCGACATATGACCCAACATTTAAAACAGAAAATCTTTTAAAAAGAAATGCAAAATCTATTTAAATAAAGTATATCCTTTATAAACATCACATGAAATCTGTTAAAAATAAATAAAAATTCTGTTTAGATTCAATTAAAAAACTTTATTCTACAAACTTAATCATTATATTTTACTAATTAATAGTTTTTTTACGGATTTAATTATGAAAAAATTAAAAATTAAAGATCATTGTCATTTAACTGCGAAATTTAGAGGCGCAGATCATCTATTATGTATTGTACATTATCTATTAAAATGTAATTCTAAACTTTCCTCAAAATATTCCAATTGTTTGTCATAATACAAACAACTGGAACTACACACCACCAACTCCACTATACTTCGCCAACTTCACATTCTTTCAACTCTACATTCAGTTATCAAAACCGTCACCTGTTTACCTGTCCGAACATTTTAAATTTATTTCCGATATACGAGAGTGAGGGACCTACGAGAAGGGGATCCACCTTACTGTCAATTCCTGTTCATCGATCGAACTTCTTCAGTAAGTCGTTCACTGTCCAGGCATGTCGCCTCTGGAACTCTCTTCCTGATGATATACGTATTATAGAGGGTCGAGCTCGTTTTGGGGCAAAGGTCAAGGACTTGTTGCTGGCCGGTCTGTAGGGGTGACGGGTGGCGGTGCTCGTGGCGTGCTCGTGGTCGGGCTGTGTGTTTCAGAGAATGAATGTAGTAATAACGAGAAATTCTTTAAAAAGTAATCTGTTAATTTAAGTTTTAATTTAACTTTGTTTGAATTTTTCTACATATTAAGCTGATAAATTTTATTTTTAATTATTAAATAGTACGGTATGTATATATTTGGAGTAATTTTTAAGCATTTATTTTAATTTAAAATTTGTTATTATTTAAGATCATTCACTGTACATATATCTGTATATTATGTGAGGTTGAGTGGTAGAGAGGGCTAAATAGCCCTAAATCCGCCTCTTTAATAAAGGCATATTTCATTTCATAATATGTCACAGAATTTGCAAGGAAATATGGAAATTTAGATTTAATTGCAAACACAGATGAGATATTTATAAATTATTCTGTACATTTTGATTTCATGACACGTGAGGTGTGCCTCCATCCTTGTAAATACATTATTTTACACCATTTTAAGCTGAATTGTAGCTTTTACTGTTATAAAATAGGTTTACATAGGAGAAAATATTGTGTAAATGGAGCGGATATTTGGTAAATAAAAAAGGTTTTCCAGAAAGCAAGTGTAAATAAAATAATGTGGGATGGAACAACAACGTTTGTATGAAAATGGGCTAATGTAAAAGACAGGTAATTATATGAATGACGCTCCCCGTGCCATATAAACCTGTGACAGCAGCAGTGTACAGACGTGCATCATAAATTATATCGGTGTTCAAAAATGCATTATCTTTTAGTTCTCATACGTTTTCTTTTAGTTCTCCGTTAGTCCTTCAGTGTTTTAGGCTTTAGTTTGCTAGGAGTCCAGGTGGGTTCAAAGATTTATTTATTAATTTGTTCTTTTTTATGTATATCTTTTTGTCAAACATTTAATTATTTTAAATTAATATTAAATTCACTGAAAAAATAATACTGCAACGTATTCTAACAGAATAAATGGAAGAGGGAGACTGTAAATAAGCTGTTGTAAAATAAAAGTACCTCACATAATTTGCTTGTCCTCTCCGAAGCCAATCACTGAGGAAGCTGCCGAAATGACTATTATGACCGGCTTTCACTGATATCTCTAATATAAATAACTTATAGATTTGAAATTTTGTAGATGAACAACATTGAAGTTTGATAATATACATGTCACTCCACGGGATTTGGCTCAGCGTTAGTCTATTGTTACAAATGCATTTTGGGTATCGATGATAACAACGAGAAAACTGGAGAAGAAACAGGATTATAAGAATATGACCCTTTAACGTGTAATATAGGAACACATGTCACTTAATTATCCTCACGACATCACGAGTAAGAATATATATGGAGATATAGATAATAATGCGTTCTATGTAGGTGAGTAGCCTCGAGTGGGATTTGGCTGATTGCCATTGAATCTGATCACTCAGTGTGCCAGGGCAGTTAATTGTTCACCTGCAGCTTTTGGCTGCAAAAATGTGATTATTGCCTGTCTGTCTGCAGGAACTGTCTAGAATGCAATGAACAATTAGACTTATCGTTTAGCTTGTAACTTAAAATGCACGAGGCTACAAAATGGCTTTGCGGAGATGGTTAAATTAAACTCTTGACCAATATGGATTGATATATTATACCTGCGTATGGCTGAGAGGTCTACTTCAGTCAAAATCAAAATTAATCTTTTTCTGGTCATTTATGTTCCCTTACAGCGCTACAGTTGAGTTTACCTTAATGCACTGATAAGAAAACTATAAAAGAATGTAGCTCTTGAATCTACTTCGGTAAAAATGCGTTTTACATCTTGCTCTTGTAATTGAATTGAAATATATTTCCCGTCCCATATTTGATTATGCCTTGTAGTCCCGATACAGAAAAGGTACATACATTCTGAGGACTGAAAGGCTTACTACTGTCTAGGGTAAAATCTTCTCATTACCGCTACAAGGGGAGAATTATTTCCAATAAGTTTATGCAACATTTCCAAATAATTGTTTATAAGATTCTGAGTTCTAGAAGAACTGTTGTTTTTAGGCCTTTAGTATGTGATAGTAATGGATCGTTTGGGCATGTTTGTGTTTTTCTCTGCTAAAACCTTTGTTAAAATGCCATATCACAATGTCAATGAAGTCCACTAGTTTCTAATACCTTATATAAAAACATTCACGCCTTTATTCATAAAGGTTGGTTTTATAACGGTGTTTAAACATCTCCAATGCATTACACTGTTTGAATTCGTCACTGACGCAGTATGGATTAAAAGTAAGATATAACTTTATCTGTGCTCTCTGCATCCCTATTAATCAAACATAGTTCCAAAATTTAAAATGTAAACAAATGTTTCTGCCACTTTAACGAACTTAAACTGAAAGTATCAACACCTGTTTATTGTCAGTTATATTTTGATTATGAAAAATAAATAATAGTACCTATTTCTTCCTAATTATAAAGTATTTTAGGTAACTTTTCAGATATTTATCTTCATATAAACCTTCATCCGATTTTAAACAATATTTTACAGAAATAATTATCCAAAATCGTACAGCCTGTATCTGAGATTAGCGCTTAGCAACACAATTTGTGATTGTTATATTTGTATTATTATAAAAAATGTTATTTTTTCATAAAACCAGCAATAACCTGCGGCTATGCCCGGAATGTTATAGGCCTTGAACGTGTTTAAGAAATTTTGATTCGAGTGTATATATTGGATATTCTATTTAAACTTGTTATACTTTTTTTTCTCTTGTTACATTATTATTTGCACTGGAAACCCATTTTTTGACAATCCAAATATTAAATTCCCAACATCACTTTATACATAAATTACAATGCATAGTATATTGAACAATATACATTTGATATTAAAATTAAAGTTATCTGAACATAATAAATCGATTTAATAAAGTAAGGAAGGAAGCAACATAAAGTAACAAAAGATGTATCGTTGGAACTTACTTCTGACTTTTTTTATTCCAAATCAATAGAGTTCTTCCTTGGAGCAATAAAAGCTAGCAAGTTTGAAATCCGTAGGACCATTCTATCAAGATTTATTTACATACGAAGGAACGGACGGTTAGACGAACGGAAACGGAAAAGATATTATTCCGGATCTAATAATACGTGTTCAAGAGACATCAGCTCCACAAAGTATAACAATACGGTAAGTATAATAATAAATAAATGCATTTCTTGCACTAATTAAATATATTTGCGATGATAAGCGATAGATAGATCCCTCCCTCGTCGTAACACTATGTTTTTTATTGGCATTAGATACTTTTCCACAAAAACCAGAAAGTGCTCGATATTCTATGATTTAATATTATTTTTTAAAGGTTCAAACCATATTTTTCAATATGTTACAAAGCAAAAAGGTTTTTACAGTATGCAATAAAATTGGTCTGATAAATAAATAGATTTGTCATATTTTAGGTAATAAAATATACTTAGTATACATTTAGTTTCAATATTATCTGTTGAAATATTTGAAATAATTTTAATTTATGCATTGGAAGCAACATGTCTGAAAGCCATCAAGAATATTCTTGGAAGACGGACTTCAAACTGCAAACCTTTGCCATCACTCAATCCGTCATGTAGGATTATGGCCTTATCCTTCCTTACCAGACAGACGCCCTGTCACAATATTTCCAGCTTACCTTTAGTCTTACATTTGACCACGTCATTTTTCTAATACATGCGTTATAATATATATTTTGAGTGTTTAAGTTTATTAACTTAATAACGTGCGTTACAATATTCCAGGAAATCCTTCTAAGAGTTTTGAAATCTGAATTTCTCGTAGTAAAGAGAATTAAAATTAATAATTTTTTATAAACAAGTAAACAATTATAATTACACTATAACAAGATTTCATGATGATCTTAAAGCATAATTTACTAACTGAAAACTTGTCCAATTTTACTTAGACAATTACTTAATGCAATGTATTCTCAAATTTATGAAATAGCATGTATTTAAACATGTCAAACTTTCATGTATTAATTTATATAAAGCAATTTGACCTTAAAATTCTAGCCAGTCTAGCCATTAAAATATAATTAATTACTATTCCCACTGGGTGGCTCAAGAGCTTATTTCCTAAGTAAACAAATTTAACTAATAAAGATATTTTTTAATTTATAGTTTAGTAACGGTGACAGTCCTTAACTGCTGTAGAAAGGTTGCAACAAATTTACTTTTAATAGTGAGCTGACTGGTATTGCGGAACTCCAAGAACGTATATAGGTACATAAAGTATTTATGATTTGTGATATGAAAAGATTAAATATTTTTCATTAAGAATATAAAACTGATTTAAATAATTAAAGAGATAAGACAAAGTCAATAGCTTAACTATCATGGACAAAAACCTCTCTACAGCTCTCCAACCCACAATCAGTTGAACAGCCCGCCCCTACATTACAAAAACTTGGTTTATTCAAGTCAGTCATGCAGTTTTCAAAAAAAACCCATTGTACATTACAGATAAAACTTCGCCATAATAAACCACATTAAGGGATTCATTATTTAATATTTCAAATAGATTTAATAAAGACTGAAAGTATTTACTGTGTTCAGTGCAAAATGATATCGACGTGGAGAATATATACCGATTAAGGGCAACATCAACTGCCGATGAAGTCAAGATCATTTCAGATTAAAGGACTTGTGGACTGAAATGTACAACAGCAGTCTTATCATTATTTAAAAAGGGACCATTCTGTGAAAAACCATGAACTGGTTTTTTTTGTTACCATATTTAAGAAAAAGAAACGTTATAATGTTTATTTTTCCAAAATTATTGTATTCTTCAAAATAAGTTTTAGAGTTCTCATAAAACTTTCCTTGTTCTCATCACCAAGGTTCATTTAGTAATGTAATGCATTTAGATTTTATATCTTATAGTTATAAAGATTAGCTAAACTAATAGTATAGTACATAACTTATACAACTTATATAACTATTACCTTAATCATATATTATTTACCTCATTGATAACCTAGAAGTACGTCTCAGACCGCTTGGCCATCGGCACTCCTAATATGAGCAACTCGGCTTTACGCATTGCATATGCAATGTGTAATTGCATCTAGTAACTGAGTAGCTTATTAAATAACTTTAATTTTACCTAAAACAGTCTTCGCATGCACGGCCTGTCACTTCTTTTTAAAACGATCAGCTAATTTCCAAATTTAAATAAATAATTTGTTATTTTCCATATTTAGTAAATTCAATTGTACACCTCCTTTTGAAATGTCAATGTCCTACAGTTCATAATTTTTCATTTCAATTAGGTCTTTAAACAGTCATTCTTATATACTGTATAAGTTTAAGTTTTACTAATAGTAATATATATATATATATATATATTCAGTAATTTTGCTTTTATGCCACGCATTTTTAAACGTGAACCCTGTGCAAGCCTTTAGGAATTTGGTAGATTTTAAGTAATTTTTTCTTAAATGGCTTAAAACTTTTTGACTATTAATTACTTCTGCTCTTATCCTCTTTCGGAACTCGTGTTGGAAGGGAATGTTTATTAAAATGTTATTTTCAATGCGTGGTATTGTAAATGTTAAAAGAAGTTTAAGATTTACGCTTATATATTCGAACAGAGTGCTATTCTTTGATCTGTATGATTTTGAGCAAAGCATCACATAGGAAGAAACCACTTACCTTGTTGTAAGACCTGTTGTATTTCAGCACGCCGGATATCCGGTTGGAGTGGAACAGGATGTTACTGTACAACGCCGGAAATTGGAATGCCTGCAACAGATTCAGCACTCGAACACTTCCGGTAAGTAAGCACTTCGAGGAAAATATTGGTAATGTTCATTTCATTTTCTGAAATCTCAAATGGAGCAAAGAATAACATGAATGAAACACAGCATAAATAGCCCAAACTTTCTATACAGATATATCAGATACCACATCACACACTTTACCTTTTCTGCCTTATAGGTGTTGTAGTTGGGCTACTCGATAACAATAACTTTGGTCTATAAAAGGAACCTTATTTTTGTTTTTTTTTTAGACAAAATAAAAACAAAATCTTCCTAAATTAATTTTATGCAGATTTAGTTTACGATATTATTTTCACATTTTTTGCACTGCAAAATATACAAATTTAATCTATTTTATTTTGAAATTTTAAAATAATTTTCACATACCAATGCAATAATTTGTCGATGAAAATCATAATCTCGTGTGTAGAACTATTGTAATTAAAAGCAATAGTATTAGTAAATTTCGCTTGCTATAATCATAACTCAAATTCTCTTTGCAAATTTTGTTGGAAACTCACCTAATCTGCCACAGTCGTTGCTGTTGCTGTTGACTAAAATTGACGAAAACTATTATTTTGTTATTGCCATAGAAAACTATACGTTGCTGTGATGTGTTACAGTGGATTTTTGTCCTCAAATTTGGGATGGTATTCTGTGCTGGCCCTTTACCTATCCTGGGAACTTGCTGTCCCACGTCTGCCCTTCCTACATCGTCGGCTTCAACCCAGAGGTTTGAAGTTTCAATGTTACTGCATGTTTATTTAATTTAATTACATTATATTTAATATACTGTATCAAATTTCTAGGTATATACAAATTTACCTAGATATTTAATTATATAAATACCTTCGTTTGGATTTTAAGTAATTTAATTAATATTTGTAAACACTTTAAGTTACCTCGTACAGAGTGTCCAAAGATTAATCAATTAAACTTAGCCGTTTTATTGGTCAGGTAAAAGTAAGTAAGAAGAGTCAAATTAAGTATAATCCTTGCTAGCTTAGTTTACCGTCTGTTCGATTATTTATGTTTTTTTTTTGGTGGGGAGTGGAATTAAAACTATAAAATAAATAAAGATACACATTTCAAAGTTATCAAAATGTGTAATCTAACTAAACCAAATACTTTAGAACTACTTTCTTACTTGTTTTAACCTGAAAAACCAAAAAGTTCCATACAATAATTTGTGGGCACTCTGTAATTTATGTAATAACAAGTAAATTATTTCTAATATTATTGTGGATATATTTGAAGATGAATTATGAAATTTAACTTAATTGAATAAAAAAGCAATAATATTATTAAATATAAAATTAACAAATTTCAGGCATGTACAGAATACTGACAAAATAAAGGTCTATGTCGAATATTGCTTATCATTTGATATTTGTAGACCTACCTTCTCTCTCGTATTGCTTGATCACCCAATAACACTCACTTGGTATAGAAACTTTATTTTATTAGCCCTAAGATAAAAAATGTATTTCCAAATTGTAAATGTATTGCATTAGATGAATAATATTTTTATTTGATTGTAATTCCCTTCTAACCTGTTCGAGAAATTATTCCTTTAGCCAAAAAAAGAACTACAATATAAATGCTATAACAATAAGCTTTTATGGTTACGAGATAATCGGTCGCAGGAGACAAACGGCTGCTCGTGTCAGACTGAGGTTATATCCTGACAACAACAGACTCACTAAGCTCCTGGAGAAATTTATGGGTGTTCTCCTGACGCCGGGATAAATTACTGCATCTCGTCTGTTTCATATTCGAGGGATTATCAAGTGCTCAATATTTCAATTCCTACTTCATGAAATACGTCACGAGCATATCTATTCTATTTCAGGCTTTACCTTCACGAATATAGACCTTCACAAATGTTGGACGGGTGGCCGCTAAGCGACCCTGTCCTTGCAAGAAGCCCGCCTACCCAGCCGTTGGTGGTGGTTTAGGAGTCACTTTTAAGCCGTTGGTCCTCACGTTAGAGGGCTTCATAGCGCTAACTTTGTCTGGTAAAATAAGACACCTTAACTTTCCTTTACTTTACTCAATGATTTTGTTATATAGCCACGACCTAGATTGCCTTCTTAAGATTAGTTTTGTAAGTGAACATCACCTGTTATAGTCGGGCTGGAAATAATCTATCTACATCCATTTGTTTATATTGAAAGATGTTCCTTTTAACTATTGCGATGCTTTTGATTTAACAATAACGTTCAGAATTTTCAAATCTGCTCTTTGAGGTATTATTATTCAAACCTCTACCTCTAGTAATACGAGTGCTTCACTTCCCAGAAAGTGCGTCTCCAGGCTAGTAGGAGGATAACACTGTTTATTATCCTCAATGTACGCGCCCTCCAGTTTCCAGTGGAGTACATGGATCCATGTATCCTTCCTCTAGGGCATCATGCAGCCTAACTGCGGCCAAAATTACTTCAAAGAATCTTTCTCTTTTGGTTTTATTTATTTTTTCTATGTGTTGCAACATGCGGTCGAATCAGCTGGCCTAGGAATGTCACGATCCCATTTGATCCGATCCAGTTATGTTCAACTGTATGACTGTCCGGCTGTCTGCTTTAGACGGGAAACATAAACAATAGTGTAATAATCTTTTTGCCCTAACATAATATCCTAAATATAAGACTTTTCCGACTTCCTACACTCAGTAAGCTTGAAAGGAGGCAGCTTAGATTAATACAGTTACAATACAAAAACAGTAACCTGTAACTCAGATAAAAGTTTATAGTTTTCTTTAAATAGTTCCCTTAGTAAGGGGGGATTTCCTAGGTTAGACGGATGCATTAGGATATTCAGGCCCAAAATTCAGGCCTTATTCTAAAAAAAGAGAGCACATTCTTAAGTAGGTCTTCAGCACTTCAATACCGATTTTGCAGAATTAGTTCATACCGGATTATTAGATATTATTATCAGATTCATAACAAAATAACTCAGTAACACTAGTTCATAAATCTGGCTTTATCAGCGTCTATGAAATACTATGACACCAGCCACCACAACAGCCACTAAAATTCAATGGAACCGTTTACATGGACTGTGATGTGGCAAGTACCATTATAAACTAGTACGTTAAAGAGAAATTTATTGCCAGCCAATACTTAACATTAAAAGCAGATTCCATTAGTGGCTTCGTGTATGAGACAATACAAAGGTTTCGTCTCGTATTTGGCGTCAAATTTTAAACTTTCTTAACATGAAATATTTACAGTACTTTGGTATTATCCAGACACTACTAATTTTATAAACGTTTTTCATATGGACGATCTAAAAAGTAAATTATTAGAATAACTGTGTTATATTATTTCTAATCAAGTAATATTTTTACATCCCCGATAATAATAATAATATTCTTTATTGATTTATTTTTTGTTTCTTTGAGTGGTTTGAAGTCCTTAGGGAGCCTATTGGTTAGTCCAACTCCAACTTGTGATTACAAGTGTTCGAAAGCTGCCGTTCTGTGCTGTTCGACTCGAAAGGTATCCCTGCTTCTAGTTCCATATTGGTGGACATTCCTGCCCCGTACCAACTCACATTTAAGTCGGCAGTACAGGGTCACCTCGAGAATATTGAGACAGGGCAGGGTCAGCAATCCAAGCTTCCTAAAGGAATCTTTGCACTACTCTCTAGGGTTTAATTTTGAAAGAATTCTTACGGTATTGTTTTGAGATCTGAAAACTCTTTCAAATCTGTACTTAGCACAGCTTCCCCACAATCTCAAGCCATATGTCAAATGGGGATATATCAGAACGAAATAGACCATTTTTAATACATCCACAGAACAAAATTTTATAAGATTGTGCAGGACATAAATTCCCGAATCAACCTTAGACCAAACGTTTTTCAGTGTAACCGTCCCATGTCAGCCCCCGTTCAAGGTACATGCCAAGGAACTGAATGGAGTCTGCTTCTTCCAAAAAGAAATCATCCACCGTCACCGCGGGTCGAAGGTCTTGTTCTTTCCTTAGAATGTAAGGATCGTTCTTTTTGAAGATTGGAATGACCTTGGAAATCTTCAAATCCGACGGGAATTCGCCTTGAGCAAATGATTGATCAGTCGGTGGATTGGATTCAAGCGCTATTTAAAGCACCTCTTGAATAGTTTTTATAGATAATACCAAAGTATTAAATTTTGTGTTATGGGTTTCAGATATCGTATCACGAAAGTTTTGAAGGAGAAGTTCAAAAGATGGACGCCAAGTATGAGACTAAATATTAGTATTGTCTAATACACGGAGATAGTAGCATCTGCTTTTAATAACAAGAATTCGCTGCCAACGAATTTCTCTTTACTGCACTCCTTTATGGTGGTATTTACCGCTTCACAGTCTAGTAACCACTCGTGAACACTACATTGAAAACTGGCGCACTAAATTAATGGTATCCCTGTTGTATATATGTTTTCTTTAAGCATGCTGGTTTTATATCCGTTTCAATACAATCAAATAAAATTCGTTCTTATGATTGAAAGGTTCTTTTTCATGTATATGTATTTTTTACTATTTGTAATTATACTTAGTAATTTTAATCTAGATATAAACTTCGGGATCAAAATAAATACACCTTTTAAATTTATATATACATATATACAATATGTATTATTTGTAAAATCTGCTCGAATAAGGACAAGAGTCGGTTGAAAGTGTTTTCCTTGGATTACACGTGGAACAATAGTCACCTAATTTACATATTTCAAGTTTGCTATTGTTTACGTTTGGAATATATTATTTCCCTGCTCATTGTATTGTGTTGTTTACACATTGCACGATTCACAGCAACAAAATGTATTATTTCAGCTTCTGAAATGAAAGTTCATTATTCTTTAATAAGAAGTATTTTTATGATAAATCAAAGAATTGAATTGCTATAAACATCTGTAAGTTAAGTCTAAATAAATTCTTTATTCTCCCCAAATTCGGAATTCTCTAATAAATCGAAAGCAATTTTTAGTTTCTTAACACGTGTGCATAGTAGAGTTAAGATCATTATATTAACGATCGTACTATTTCTCTAAGCCTACATTGTTACATAATACAGCTCACAAAGCCTTTCCACAAAGCCTAGTAAAACGCAAAATGTTTTGTAGGTTGAAAGGTTGAACAGCCGGGAGTTAATTTTGTGTAAAACACGTCATATTAAAACTCATGGATTGGCAATGACAGATTTTAACATTTTTCTCTTCCGTTGTTAACTGGATACGGGTAAAGGCAAATCATGTTCCAATAATACTTAAGAATATATATATATATAAAAATTTTTGTGAGTATATTAGTTTTAAGTACATTTAACTCAGTTAACTTTAGTACATTTAAGTGACAAAGGTGGTCCTGATAAAATAAACAATTGATGAGAGAAATTAACAATATTTTTAATACAATATTAATATATTGCTACTTTGTATTACTTTGAGCACAATAAAAATATAAATAAAATCTCGTTTATTTTTAGGTGGAAACATGTTAAGTCCATTAAACTGGTACAATCTAAAAATAACGTATTTTGCTAAAGAATTTAATTTACTTTGTTGCTTTCTGGCCCTACTTTAGATATTATTGTTACTTGTGTGTACTTTTTAGTTGATTTAATCGATTTCCATTCCGTATTGGATTGAAAATGCGAAAAATACTCGTGAATACGTTATCCAGTCGCTCAGGAAATTAAATACTATTTACAGAAATTGCCAGCAATTTTTATTGATATAAACTGGAAAAGGAATAGAACTTGAAAGAATAATAGGGTTTCGAACTTTTGCCATTCCATGTCATTTGATGTTATAATTAGTTAACGGAAAAATAAAGAAATAATAAGATAAAAAATATGGGTGGAACATGCCCGAAACAAATGCTTAGAGTTCAGACAGGAAAACATGAAGGAAGGTGTTGTCACTGGATATAATGTAAGTCATGAGCACAAAAATTCAAGAGCACTATCACACGTCACACCAGCACAGGCGGGAGTGGGAGACTAACAATAAAATTAATGTCAGAACTTTTTGTATTCCTCATGACTTGTGATCTGAAACAATGAGACAAGAGGCGGTAGTCGGGAGGAGGAAGGGGTAAAATCAGCCGCTTCCGACTTAAGTTTTGGTCATAGACCTTTGTATTATGGTGTGTGTTGGAATTTTTTTGTTGGCGTTCCTTTATTTTTAAAGTCTTTTAAACCTAAAGTCCTAAACTCAACCGAAGTATGACTTAGTGGTTGATCCACTAATTTTATGTATAAAGCCTCAACAAGTTTGCGCTTAATGAAATTCTCCTAACAAGGTTTTCTGTTGGCTAAATCCCATTTCATGTCATTATTTTCAGACCAGCAATGTTAGATTTTTCCAATAGACCTTTTTAATATTTGAGATTCCTTTTTAAGACTGGTCAACTCAATTGAATGATTAATTCTTGGATCCTTTCATTTTAAGTTCATTTACTAATACTGTTCCAAATGAAGGTACTTTCATATTGACGTAAAAATGATACAACGATTTCAAGATATTGAGTTTATAATAGTTATTGAATATTAATAAGAACCTCCCACTTTGAAACTTCTTCAATTAATATTCATGGAAATCTGTCTGTGAATAAATGAGTGGCCACCGTTTAGAGTGCTCCAAAGGTTTGTTTTGTGTCCTTTGGATATAACACTAAAAGATAATTTAATGATTTCACCATAATATATGAGATATTTAAACAGTAATTAGTAGTTTAAAGAAAGAATATTGTTCAGAAATTTACCAAACCTTAAAAAGTGATCATAGCGTTCAAGAAGTACCTCTCCTACCTTTTTATTGTGTAGTTAGTTTTCTTATGCTAAATTTCTATGTTCCTAATTAAAATTAATTTAAGAATTCCCGTAAGAAACTAGTTTACAGTACGTACATATTTGTGAATGAATCTCAGTTAAATCAGCTGTTAATAATGATCGTTCACTGTAATAAAGGAATAAAAATAAGAGGAATTTGGTTTTATGAGACGTCTTATTGAAACCATCTCGACGGATTGTGAGAAGCTAGCGACGTAAAGTTGAAGTGCTTTGCTGGAAAAGGGGAAGTTGTAAATTTACCGTCTCTCGTCTTGTCTTTCAATGTATTGAAGAAGACTTTTACAGCACATCTTTCAGTTACGTTTATAAATATTCGTTTCAATTACTCAAGAAAGGTTTACTAACGTCAAAGTGTTTGGAGATATATTTTACTTTCAAAAATGCATTTTTAAAAGTTGTCACATTTCCAGTAAAGTAAAGCTTTTAAAAAAACTGCACCAAATAAGTATTACTGATTTTCTCTGAATGCATCTCATAATGAAGTCTCGCATTGTCTGATAAATATTCCACATATTTGCTACTATGTGAGACCACTTGTATATTAGGCAGTGATGCCTTAAGTCTCCAAACAGGATAAATCACAGCACAGACTACCTAAGTAAGCATAGGCTATATATTACTTAACTATATGCCTGTATAGCTGGGAAAAATGCTTGGTAGCTTTAAAAACTAATTTATTCTGTATTATATGTCCCAGTACATAACAGAAACGCTGCTTTAAAAATGTGTAATGTGATTTAAGAGTTGGTCTAACATTCCCTTATCAGACATGAAGCTGAATGAGTTTAGGTCTTAAGAAAAAACTGTTTTCGATCTTAACAACATTAGGTAAAAGTAAACTGCTGATGACATAGAATTTCAAAAGATTACAGGATTTCCGTAATTTACCACAGCAACACCAAAATGACGTGTCCATGAGTGGTATCTGCTCTCCTCTTCAAATTTAAAAGCTTTCCTGTCTCAAATTGCTTACATTGTCGCGGGTTTTTAGCCATGCGTAATCCTTGCGTCCTTTACTACAGTTTACTGATTTTCAGTTATTGAACTATAACTTTACTCGGCCAAAATTTAATTAGCTGTGTTTATTACCTTGGGTTTCCTCTGCTACAAGTAGTAGTCCAGTAAAATTAGTGGGAGACAATTACAATTGTTGAAAAAATTAGTTAAAACATTTGTGTTTTGAAAGGTTCTAGAAATACACTTAAACTTCCCAGTTTTGTTAATAGCTTAGGTAAAGAGGGGGGAGGGTTTCTAGATAAGTTATTTCACAAATATGTAAAAAATATTAAGGTAAGCCCAAACAGTATTGTGTAACAAATTCATTTTTCTGAATCACTGTTAAAAAGGATAATTTCATTAGCCTAAAGCGTAACCTTATGGATTACATTTAAAAATATTGTGATGATACAGACCTAGAAACGTCATATTTCTGTAGTTGGAAAATTCCGTTTCTTAAAAATTTGAGGTAAATTATTTATAGCCCTTTCCAGCCTAAATACCAAGCCTTTCCAGTATTGAAAATGTATTGCTACAAGATTAATCAGTCATTTTAAGTACTCTTTATAACCAATAGGGCTCAAACTGTTTGAAACATGACAGTTCAGGAGCGGATTGCCAATGTGTATTGTATAATCAATAACTTAGGATTTATTGAAATTTCTAGGGAAATTTTCTCTAGAAAGAAAATCAATGATCAGCCTCGTTAGTTTTTCTGCGTTGCTTTCTTTATGGAATTAGTAAGGTTTTAGAGTTGCTTACACAAATATTAATATAAAAGTGTTTCCACAGCAGACAAGAACTTTCTTGGTCAAAATCATATTTATGATTGTTGCTATTTTTCTGCCGTAAAGGTTGTGGTTTAATAGTTCATAAAATTTCTTAAACCAAGAAATAATTATTACTAAAATAAATGTTATATGAGAAAATTAATTTTATCAACATATTATAAATTTTAAAAAGTTACTGTTATAAATGGATGAACTTGCATTTTACAAAATTATTTTTCTGGATTTAAATAACACTCCGGTTTTATATACGTGGAATGAAATATTCGTATGTGTATGATGTGGAAATAAAACATGATAGAAACCAACTTGACGATTTTCTCTATTTAAAACAATTTACATTACTGCAGGTATTCTAGTAATAAATAACCTACACCTATTGTTTTAAAAGCTTCATGTTTCTTTCTTAGTAAAGATATTCAATTTTAGAGTACATAAATAAAACTAAACCATACTTAACCAAAAGCACATAGGTATGAAACAATAAACTTTGTTCGCATGCTACAAATTACCAAAACAAATACCGTTAAGCCAATGTAAAGTTATGGTTACGCTATTGAACATAGTTTGCCTAAGCTATTAATTTGTTATCAACTTTAGTTGGTCAGAGTTTCTGATAGAAACAATAGTTTACTGATTGCTTACAAAATTCCACTAAACTGCTGTTGGTTATTTTCATTTATGTCAACAGTTTACCATTTTACAGACAATTATAACAACAAAGAAATTATATAACAACTACAACAAATTAAAACATTAATTTAACAAGAAATTATTACAATGGAGCGTGTATACGGTACTCTAGATGTTGAGATTAACTTATCGGGTGTGTTGATTCATATTCGACGAAAATCCTTTTGCTGATAAGGTACAAGAAGTACCACTGCAGGAGAGACACATTGTCTCCACGTCCTATTAGCTTGTTCAGAAGAAGTGTATGATCCACTTTGTCAAAGGTCTCAAAGGTTTCCTGGACGTAGTTTTGAAACAGGACAAGAATGGTTGTTACTGACCATCCAGGGAAAATGCATCCTGGGAATTCGGTTTTATTGACCTGAAAAAGCATCTTTTTTGTCTATATTTAATTATGAAACTAGGTTGAACCTAAATTTTGTTTACTACCCCTCTCTCTTGGTACTCCTGACTTGGCTATTCGTGTAACCGGGTCACTCTTGAAAATGTCAGAAAAGACAACTGCTGCTAGCGACACATTGTATATGGTTAAAGGGGATGCAAGTAGATCACCACAGGTCTAAGGATCGAGGAGGGAATCCCAACTAACCATCGCTATTTTCCGAGTCCAGTTTATCCAACTTCTTCTTCATCCTTTTTTTCTTACAGGAGCACCCCGACCAAGTCTCAATATTATCATAAAAACACAGGTAAGTATTCTGAGACAGTAAAATGAAGACCGATGAAAAAATCTGCAAATAGTTTGCACTTGTCTAAATGATCTTAAGCATCTACATCAGTCGTGTGCATAAATTTTATAACATCGACATAGGACTTATTTGACTTGGCAAAATTCCAAAAATTATACATTTCTTTGGGAATAGCTTCTTCAGTTTCATTGAGATATCCACCGGAAACCCTCATCTAACTTTACCTTGCATTG
Source organism: Homalodisca vitripennis (assembly GCF_021130785.1). Classification (NCBI taxonomy): domain Eukaryota; kingdom Metazoa; phylum Arthropoda; class Insecta; order Hemiptera; family Cicadellidae; genus Homalodisca; species Homalodisca vitripennis. The sequence goes on from NC_060214.1 coordinate 36,547,762, forward strand.
GAGCCTTGATTGTGCAAACTTGTATAGTAAATTATACTAAAACAAGTTTTGTATATTCTGTCAAACATCCTTTTCTCCATATCCAGGTCACTAAAACATGTCTTGGAAACATAACATTTCCAACTCTTTTTAGTTGAGTACGTTGCTTTACAATGCACTGAGTGAGCGGTGATGAACTTCTCAAAACCTCCATTTACTACTTGGATATTTTCATCTGGCTGTAGAGCAGCAGCGTAGGAAAAGCTCGTACTTTTTCATTACAATATCTACTGAAGTTTGACACATAATGTTTGTCGTTGGCAACCTTTGAACTTCCATATGACCAATAGAAGTCTAAGGAGAGTGATGAAGATCGTTAGTAGTAACAGGATATATTGACTCAGTTAGAATTTAAGAAAGCTTCCGTTGAGAAGACAAGATATAAGGTAACATTATACGCATTCCTAAAATTGAAAATGTTGCTTGTATTCCTTAAGAGAATATTTGCCTGCGACGAGTTGGTTATCATTGGCCTCCCAAGTTATTTTAATCAAAACAAACCATTGCTATCCTCTAAAACATCACAAATAAAAACCATATACATCGACGCAGTTTGATCACACGTGATGTAGTGTAGGCCATATGAAAAGTGTAATAAGGCAGATTTTGTAGAGTTTGCACCTATATCCCCTTGACTGAGAATGTTGTACTACTGGTTTTACGTGCTCTGTCAGACCTAAATATACTATAGTTGCCTTACTTCACTACCAAAAACTTTGCTACTTAGTTTAGTTTCTGTTATTATAATTATACTATATCATGCCAGTAATAAATAAATCAATCAAAATTTGACCTAAGTTTTTGAAGTTTTGGTAAAAGGCTTATGCTGGGTAAACCGTTTCAGTAGAAGTGTGCAGGGGATTCTGAATCTCTTCTTTCAAACATCAGTTTTACTGCCCTTAATTGAGCAAAAATTGAGCTCATTCCGATTAGATTTAGGATATTCTATGATAGGCTAATCAACGGATTTTAGTAGGTTGGGTCAAGAGTCTTGCACATAACGTACCTATCTGTGGTAGGAAGGGTTGAATCAATATGAATGTTGAGTTCAGCTCCAGTCCAGCGTCTGGATTCTGACGCTGATACAGACTTGACTTATAGATCCAAGAGTCATGTTCTTCTGAAGAGATAAAAAATTCCATGAAGGAGGAGCTCAAAAAAAACAATTTACATCGTTTTTACATAAGAGACCCAGATTACTAAATATAAAAATATGGTGTAATTGTAATAATTGAGTTCAAATGAAGAGATAATAAGAATATCAATTTACCCACATTACACTATATTTTTATTCTATTCAGACGAACATAACTCCAGATTACAGGAGTCATGTCTGTTACGTCGTCAGATTCTCTGAAGACTCTGCACTAAGTGGGAGGTTAACTGGAGCTTATATTTTAGTCCAGTATAAACCGTTCAATAATACAAATTTATAAAGTAGTCAAGTTCTTATACCGGATAAATACATAAAAAAATGAAATAAAAGACTTTTTACAAATTATACCTCAGAAAGTAATATAATGACATTTATAAAATTGTGTTTATTTAGAAAACGCAAAACGTTGGACATATTTTGCAAACTTACCGCAAACTTATAAAATATTACATACCTTATATTGTTAAATATATTTTTATGGTCTATTAAAAAAAGAATATGAAAGAATGTCTAGTTGTGTATGAAATAAAAATCAGCTTTGAACGTGAGTTTACTGTGCTTAGATTTTTAAGTATTCCCCTCACATACGCATACCAATAGATATTGTTACCGTTAAATGTTTTTAGTCACTAAAAGATTATATTTGACTCGTATATTTGTTGGTAATAGTATAATTTTCTTTCACAGTATATTTTTTGCGATATTAAAAGATCATTTAATATCTCTTGATATTATTTATTAATATAACGCTTACCGGTTATTTATTTGTGCTAATTATTCTTATTTTTTTCTCTCGTCGTTATTCTTGTTTTGTTGTAATTTGCCGTATATTTGTGACATGTTATTATTTTTTGTAAAGTCGCTTGTATAAGATTATTTTTGGCCTAAGTCATCTCATCATAATTCTTTGTTCTGCCTTTGAGAGATCTCACTTGTTATTTCCTCATATATATAAATGTATATTGATAAATTTCTACCTAAGATAAGAGGTGGTCTGCGGGAAACTTAATATAATTGAAATAAAGTTAATAATATTACTTTCATCTACCAGTTAATATAAGTTGCATTATTTAATAGGGTCTCGGAGCCACCTTAGGCGGAGGCACTTACCGACAACCTAAATGTCATTGACACCGGTTAGTGACGATGAGGTGATTAGAATCGTTGATCAGCTCCAGCTAAAAATCAAACGATCTAAATTTAATGTCTGTTTGGTTCTTAAAACAGTCATTAAACCAAGGAGTTTTCCCTCAAAAGTAATTTTCACAAAAACGTTTATCCTTATTCTACACATAATTACCAGCCTCTTCAAATTTTGCGAGCAATGACCAAAATATTTGAAAAACTATTCCTAGCGAGAATGCTTCAGTTTCTGAACAAGAGGAACCAGTTTTCTTATGGCCAATTTTAATTCAGAAATACCAAGATTTAGAGGGGCTAGAACGTCTTTATTCCACAATAAGTGTGTTTCTCGGCTTAACAAAATCATTTGACTGTGTTGAACACTCGGCAATTACATGGCATCCGTGACGCGCCTCTCTAAGAGCTCAGAACATTTCTAAACCATAGAAAACAAGTTGCTCAAATTTCTAACAAATGTTCTGAACCAATTCAGCTGAGCTATGGAGTTCTACAGGGTGCCACCCTAGTTCAGTGCTTCTCCTTACATATGTCAATGACATAGGGTCATCACTTCAGCACGAGACTGATTGACACAACTGCGATGACACGACTCTCTGTTTTAGTAGCAAATCAAAATCAAGTCTGGAACAGCAGACTTTTAATAAGACCAACAACTGCATCTAGGATTTCAACAGCCGCAATCTTAAAACAAATGTCTATAAATCCATTTTTTTTTTAAAATTTTGCTTCGTGATCAGTAGACAGGAATGATGGCTCAACTTTGATGGCAGAAGAGACCATACTAGAAGAAGTACACTGTTCAAAATTCCTGGGAATATTCATTGACGAAGATTGACCTGGAATGATCACATTGATCATATTTGTTTAAATTTGCCTTTAGGCACTTATGTTTTGAGATCCTTAACTAAATACTGCACTATTCATGTCCTGATGACAGCGTACTATGGATTGATTTAACCTCACCTCATCTACAGGTTGGTGTTTTGTGGAGCAAACAATTATTTCATGAGAGCGTATAAACTTAAAAAAGCTGTTGAAACACAGAGTCTTGTGAGGAATCCTTCAAAAAGTTGAAACTGTTAAGTCTGCCGTTCCTCTTTATTGCGGAAACAACTCTAGTCTTTTAACATTTGCCCTCGTAAACAGGTGCTAATTTTATCAATAAATTATCAGTTTCTATAAGAAGTTCCCAAACGCCCAAGGCGTTAAACTTGTTTAAAACACTTTAGTGTCACAAACAATTTATTATGTTAACGAGTTTCTGGCATACGAATGGGAGACTGCTCAATAATACTGACACCGTTGCTGGAGATGTAAGGATTTGAAAATTGATGGATGTATGTATGAGTAAATTGTATTTTTATGTGAGATTTCTTGTGGTATGTATGCAAAAATTTTATTCATAGATATATGATGACTTTTTATATTCATTGTAAGATTTGTAAGGCAACAAAAGGTTTCAATTGAGCTTATAAAAATATTACTCTAAATTACTAGGTTATAGGACCGCTATTTTAGCAGCGTCTCATATATAAGCATATTTTTAATACTATGCTGTAGCTTTTAACACGTATATTCAGAATTTGAGATATTAAACATACCATGCATGAATCTTCGAGGAAATATAGCAAACACGTCCACATTACGTTAGACTGGCTTTGTCACGTTATCCCGACTGTTTTATTCCTTATTCATAATACCGTCTACCACATTCTGCTATTATACATATATACACATACATATATATATATATATATATATATATATATATATATATATATATATATATATATATATATATATATATATATATATATATATACGTTCAATGTGCGTAAGAATACCATTACTTAAAGGAAGGTCATACTAATACAAAACCGCAATAAATATATGAAGAGATATTGATATTTCATTGATTTTAGTATTCACGGAAAATGAATTATGTATATACATATTCTAAAATGCAAAGACAGAAGACATGAGATATTCATAAAAGCATTTGTTTACACATAATTTTACTTTATTATCTCTAATAGCATAGAATATTTTTATCAGAACACACTTGGAATATATATTCTGGATGATTTCATCTAGCTAATTCAAACAATTTAGAGTTACAGATTAGAAATTCCTGCCTAGAAGTTGAATGTTCTGAAACCCTTGTATATCGATTTCGGGACGCTATCCATGTCAGCACGTATTCAACGTTTTAGCTGTAAACTTTTCTCATTATGCACCAAGTAAACAATACTAGTATTCTTTCTGTTAAGTCACTAATTACATTTATAAAATATTTTCAAGCATTATGTCCACTGTCACTGAAACGTATTAAAAATGTGTGTTTCCAATTCTTTTTCAGTAGGGCCTACGTAATCAGTTTTTATATTAACAGACTATTTAATTACGTTCTTGTATTATTTTAATAAATCATAATTATATTGCTGTTTTAAATTGCTAAGGTAATGAAAAATATTAAAAAAATATATAGTAAGTACAAGAAACTAAGAATATTGTAATATCAGCTAATGTCTAAAATATTAATTCCTATTTAATTCAATCCAATCTACTCATGGAATTTGTGAATGTACCACCTCGCTCTGTGTATCTCCTTCCACAGTAGTTAATATAGCTATCTCCTACATCCTTTCTAGTGACGCCCCTAAGCAACTGGTATGTGTCACGGAGAGTAATTAAAGAACACCAATTTCTGAAACAACAGATCTCTGGTGCGTCACCATGCACGACTAGAATGATCGATATAAGGTTAAAAAATCCACGATAAGGTGCGATATGAGCCTCATAGGAGGATTGATAAATGAAATCGGTAATTCTGATATACTATGAACACTATCTCTACAGGATTTCAACGTAAATGAAATAATCTAACTTATTAATTTTATTTTTCTTGTTTTGTTTTGTTGGCACTACCTGTATTCCCATGTTCCAGAAAATGGCGACCAAGCTGTGCACGACGGAAGGCTCCTGGTACGTTCACTCTCACACTAACGCCACTTGGACTAACTACAGCCAGTGTTACACGAGTAGGATGACCAAAGTTGTCATCCGCTTCCCCGATCTCCATAATTCCTCACTGATTTCAGTAAGTCTAAGTTAAACAATCGGGAAGGGAGTTGGTAATCGTTTTGTTAAACTTACGAAAAATAACACCTCTAAAGTACCTATACCTCATATAACTACAAGTAAGGATCAATTCAATAAAGGTTAAACTAATTACTAGGTTGTATGATCATTTATTTCCATAAATGATAATACTTTTACAAAAGTTAAATGTTGAGTGTTTTCTGCGCCAATATATTATAATTGTTGAAACATAAATTAATCTTTTTGTATCAAATGAGCTCTTTTTTGTTAAAAGTATATAAACAAATTTCACAGATACAATTTCATATTCTACTAAGAGAAGTATGGCAACTCAGTAACGAAGAAATATAAAATAAGGTTTTATTTAAAACTTTCCTCGAAGTTAGGTACTTTATAAAAATTAAAAAAAAATATATTGTACTTTTATTTGTATTTGTAATGTCAGTTGAGTAAGTACTTGCAGAAGATACTCAAATATGCAATTTTTGTCAATATTGTTTTAAGTAGATTCTATGAGAGGGCTAAAACTAACAAGCCATATATTAAAAATACTTTTGATTAATATGTATTGGAGAAACTAAAGACTGAAAACCGGGTAGTTTTTGCTTTAAAATTTCACTCACTTACAAAAAGGCATTTCTTTAAGGGTTTTTTAGAAAATCCCGTTCAAAATTTATGAAAGATTGATACTTATATTGGCTGAAATTAAAAATTTTACTAAACCATGGTAGGAACTGAATGTATAATGATATATGTTTGAAATAGGATATGGAAGGATATGTATGTAACACTATAGGATTTGTGTGTGTGTGTGTGTGTGTGTGTGTTTGTGTAGTCTTGTCTATTTTAATTTAATACTGAAATCATCGATCACCATGGCTACAAAGGACCGAAGATGTAGAAAGGCAAAACATCTCACTGTAAAAACATCTCACTTTCTAAGCCTTTTATAACTGCAAATATTCCTTTTGTCGCCACACACTTGATATATAATGTAAAGCATTTAGAAATGTTTGAGTCATTACTTTATTATTAATTACTATGATGAATCGTTTATGAATAATTTATTTATTCCAGCAATACGTCCCGGCAGTGAAGACAGTGTCAAGAATAGGCTATGGAGTCTCTCTTGCCACACTCCTAATTGCATTCTGCATATTTGCTACTTTTAAGTAAGTAAAATAATACATTTGATTTTATTAGTTGTACAGGGACGTGATGTTCTGGGATCCGGTTGATAACTTGTTAGTTTTAAATTCCGACGTTAGGGCTACGCCACGTTAATGATTTTTATAGTCCAAATGCTACTTGGCCTCTCACTCCACATATAGCAGTCCGAGCGCTCTCCTTTACCGTACCTCAATTTTGGCATTGGATGAGTTATCTCTAATTATCTATAATTAATATCCTATTGCTACGTTTCATGTTTTGTTATTATCCAAAATACGAGATAATAATAAAATAATTTCTTTCCTTGGGTTATATTATTTTTGTTATGTTTTATCGCATTATACATAAATGTAACAATCCTTGATGAAAAATCTTATATTCTTATTTTCTAACCTATAAACTGTAGCTTGGTTTGTAACAAGTTTCACTCTCTTAATCAGAGAATTTAAGCTTTCCAAATGTGGCTTTCTAAACTTCAGTCAGAAAAACTTGACCTGTAATGGCTCTTAAAAATTATCCATCTTACAATAACATTATTATTGATATATATATTGATTATGATACACATTATGATATACAGGGTGTACATAAAGTCCTGCACGGGTATAATATTTTCTGAACGATAACAGATAAAGAAACAAGATTTGGTACATCAATACTACACCTAAAAATCTACTTTTTGAAGGAACTATCATTTTTCTGTAATATCATGGGGACGTCCCGCAAGGAGTCAGAAGGAAATCTTAAATAGGAGCATAGGTCAATATGGACATCATTTTTAAGGGCTTATCTAGCAGAGTTTAATGCCGCAAACCGCACTCAAAAAGATTGATCCAGTACAAAATGGCGGCTGTTCAAAGATTTTACTTGGTTACATTTTATTAGTAGCCATAACCCCAGTAAAGCAAAACTGCAACCAAACGAATACTGCAGCTAACTACTACATTATGCTTGTCAGTTGTACAGAAGTGAATTATGACATTAGTTATCCTCAAGGGTTACAGATTTGGTCCTAATATATTGATAACGGGGAAAACCTGATAACAGTAACGATTAGAAATCTCTTATCTTTGGGTCGCAGTTAGGACTTTCCTATTAGCCAGTCTATTCATAGTAGGCTATTCTAGTTTTCTTGTTTTAGTAGTGCTGTCCATCCATTTTATCAGTGCGCTTTAGTACAAAAGAGTTTGTCGTATTGCTTGTAGTTCTTCAACTACACTATGTCGCTTGACGAACGTGAACGTATAACACTTCTTATGATGGTTGGGGAAATAACAGACGATCACACGAGGAAGCATGCCATTTATTTAATGACTACTTTCACGAGAGGCAGCCAATTTCTAGAACAACTGTAGGGAGAACTGTTCAACACTTTATGAAAACAGGAAGTATTTCCGATCGTCATAGTTCGCTGAGATTTCTAATTGTTACTGTTATCAGGTTTTCCCCGTTATCAATATATTAGGACCAAATTTGTAACTCTTCAGGATAACTAATGTCATAATTCACTTCTGTACAACTGACAAGCATAATGTAGTAGTTAGCTGCAGTATTCGTTTGGTTGCAGTTTTGCTTTACTGGGGTTATGGCTACTAATAAAATGTAACCAAGTAAAATCTTTGAACAGCCGCCATTTTGTACTGGATCAATCTTTTTGAGTGCGGTTTGCGGCATTAAACTCTGCTAGATAAGCCCTTTAAAATGATGTCCATATTGACCTATGCTCCTATTTAAGATTTCCTTCTGACTCCTTGCGGGACGTCCCCATGATATTACAGAAAACTGATAGTTCCTTCAAAAAGTAGATTTTTAGGTGTAGTATTGATGTACCAAATCTTGTTTCTTTATCTGTTATCGTTCAGAAAATATTATACCCGTGCAGGACTTTATGTACACCCTGTATATTAATGATTGAGGTAATGAGACCTCATTTTACACCAACTGTAATCAACCCAAACTTCCCACAGGAAGTTGCGGTGTCCCCGTAACAAGCTGCACATGCATCTGTTTGTGTCCTTCATCATGAGAGCATTCACTTCTCTGCTGAAGGACGCGCTGTTCGTGCGTGGGGTCGGCCTTCCGTCAGACCTGGCCTTCCTTCAAGGAGAAGCTTACTTCCTCCATGACAACAAGGTAATATGTATTCAAGAATATTTTGAAGTGTATGGGAAAGTGTCAGAAATTAATAATTATATAGATATATTATATTAAATATTCCTCAAGGGTTTGTAGGCTATGAAATACTTTTTTATTAACTCATAAATATAGTATTGAAAATAAAAGGAATCTACAGTTTAACGTAAAACCACTTAAGTGTGTAAATGTTATCATTAATTGGTAATTAATTTATCACTATAGTTCCTCAGATTCTCCCTTTGAGTCGAGTAGAAACTGTAATTCTCCATCATTAAATAACGTATATAAACTCGATTTGAAGCTCTGCTACTATTATACTATAAGGCTCTACTAATGCAATAATGATGTATACAAATATACATAGTTTCTGATACTAGCAAAGGATATCATAATGACTTTCTATGCAACTGAATGTGTTTCTTTGTTATTTATCATACTACACGTATCCAAAGTTATATAAATAAAGCTATATGTGGATATATGTATAAAGTTGTTTGTTTGACTTTTAATAATTTGGTATGGTTTTATAGCGAGAAGTTGTATGCACATTGACATTTTTGTACACATAGAAATGATTGGACATATATGCATAACCACAAGTCTATACTAATATCATCTAATACAGGATCGTCTTTACACCCGATGCTATTAAAGTATAAGGAAAATAGGATATTAAAGGGAATTCTCTCCGATTTCCGATACAATAATGACACGGCGGCGACTCGCATCGCAAATCAATAAAACATGTCGTAAAAAGGTCTTGTAACTGATCGTACTTCTCAATCTCTTATCGTTTTATTGGTAAATTTTATTGCTTTTCCATCTTATAACCAATTACAGACTATTATTTTAATTATAACACTTTTAGTAATTTTAAAAGCAATTTTTCTATTTAACGATTTGAATTGTATGTATACGTTCCATATTTGTCACCAAGTATTGAAACTCGGTCTGAGATTGCTAATATAGTTAATAAATATCTTAATACATATTTTAAGATTGAAAATGTTTATTTTTATGATGAGAAATAATATTTGGATTAAAAAAATAATTTCGCTTATTGTAAGGGAGAACTTGGTAAAGGTGAAGTGATTCCTATGATAAAAGAGCAATATCATGTTATTTTTATTTCCTAATATCAGTTTTCATAAATTACATTTAAGCACTTAGGTATTCTGTTACTTACAAAGTGCGCTTAGCTATAAAAATAGTCATAGGCAAATACTCTTATGCAGCACTATAAGATGCAGCTATCACACAATTAATTAGTATTCTCATTCGAATTATACTTTCAATGCTTTGTCGGTTGAATTATTGTAAAATAGCATTTATATATGTTTCCACAGTTATAAATAGATATAATTTGGATATAAGTATTATATTTAAACTGTTTAACAATTTTAATTTAAAGGAAATATTCCATAACTATTTATTTACCATTAAATAAATAACAGTTTATTATTACGAAGGAAAATCTAATATTTTGTTATAACCTGATATAGACATTGAGAACTATTACTGTGACATTCTGAGACTTATTCCTTAGGCTACGGCCACACTCACCGTTTTTGTCGCTGCGTCAGAATCGCAATGCGACGATGACGTTTGCGTCAGAATCGCAGACATGGGCCACACTCGCCGTCAAAAAACGCAGATCTCAGTGGCAAAGATGTCTTCTCTAAGTGAAGCAGACTTATTACTAGTGTTAGCTGTTAGATCTTATTTGAAAAAGAAAAGAAAAGAGAAGATTTGGTATTCATCCAATGAACACAGTGCGTTTGAGCCAAGGCCAGTTTTATACATTAATGAGTTTTTTGCGTAATGATAATGAAAAGTTCTTCTCTTATTTTCGAATGAGTGCCACATCGTTTGATGAACTATTAGCTCTAGTGAGAGATGATCTGTCAAAACAAGACACCAGACTACGTCTGAGTATACCAGCAGAGGAACGCTTAGCTGTATAACTTTGAGGTACGTAACAAAATGTGACAATTACTCTGATATTATAATAACATTTGACAAAATATATTAAATGCTTCAACGTTATCAATTAATCCACGTTCCTACTTTATATTGAAATGGAAAAGGAAAATTTAAGGAGGCGAAGTTTCAGTCGTCTCTACCACTTAAACCTCAGAACAAATTTTCATGTTATTATAATTTTAAATCCATTACTTTAAATAGTTATTTGTAATAGATTATAATTGTATTTGTTGTTGTAGGTAAATGTGATAGCAAAATATCAAATCAAACAAGTAATATTTGTAATGCAAGAGGTTATGTAATCTTACATTTAAATAATGCAGTAAAAATAATTAACACTTTTGCAATGAAGGTGTCCAGTCCAATTACAATTCTTCAAAAACACTAAACACATCCGAATTATTGTTACTAAGCGATTCAGAGGGTGTAGGGGACTGAATGTTAGCCTGGCGCTCTCTTGGAGAAGCATCCGTCCAATTAGGGTAGTTATATTGGGGATGATTAGGGACGTTTGGTAGCTGCTGCCACTGGTGACTTGAGTGGGCAAAAAATGCAGGGGAGGGTTATAGCGTTCTACTGCCAAGGCTTGCTGCATAACTTCCGTAAAATTTCATCCGAACCCACAATTTTTTGTCAACAGGAAGGTTTTTTAACATAGGCAAAAAGGATAGTAGAAAGTGCTTATCAGCTTCTTCTTCTTCATCCGTTGGCTTGCTTGCATTTGTCAAATGTTTAAGTACGGCCATTTCAAAGGGAGTCCTGTCGATATTTTTTGTTGATACGGTTAGGCGCTGCTTGGTTGGCGCTACTTGGTTAGGTGTTGCTGGTTCTGAAGCAACTACCTCAGTCAAATCTTCGTTGTTTTCTTCAGTAGCCGCATTTTCGTTTCCAATGTCGGTTTTGCTCATCAGGAACATTGGTGGTTGTCCTGCAAGAAAATAGCTCTTCACCATTGAGTTCAGGATAAAAGTTAAACTCTCAAATTTTTTTACCTACAACAAGTTAAACCTGTTAAAAAAAACAAGTTGAAAAAGGTTAGGTTAGGTTAGGTTAGGTTAGGTTAACAGATTTGCTAATATTTTTCTTATTAATTCTTACCTCCTGTCAGTGGTTGTTCGCAGTGAGGAACAGCAGTTGATCGAAGTACACATACTTTTTCTTCTTCTTTTGGCTACTGCCACTAGGTAATTTCAAGTTTTTTCATCTCCCTCGCAAAACAATCTCGTAGTGATCTCCATTTTTTTTTGCAATTCCTTTACTGTAATAAAGACAGTTTATGCAATTATATACTTTATCAAGGATACCATGTTAGTAATGTAAATTACATTAACCAACCAGAAAAGTCCAAAAAGTTAGATTTGTTTCGTTTCAGGTGGGGGGGTTTTGGGTTTTATGTTCAAGTCCCCAATAATAAACTTGAACAACTAACACAGTGTCTTATTACTGTGAGATAAAATATATATCTACAGATTTTGTTATTTGTTTCAGGTTTATTGCTACAGGAAACACTGTTTCAGATCTCTCGCGTTTGAATACCGAATTGGTAGATCGACTATAAGTAAACTCATCAGAGAAACTTTGCACGGTTTTATGGGCTACTATGAAAGAAAAGTTTATGAAACTGCCAAATACCGAAGAATGGGAAGAAATTGTGCCAATGGGCTTCAATACTCGTGCAAATTTTCCAAACTGCATGGGAGCCTTGGACGGACGGAAAACATATCCGAATAGTGAATCCTCAAGGAAGTGGCTCGGAGTATTTCAACTACAAACAATTTTTTTCTGTTGTGTTGCTTGCTTTGGTTGATTCAAACTATTGTTTTACTGCAATTGATATTGGTAGTTACGGAAAAAATAGTGATTCTAATATTTTTAGACAGTCTGCCTTGCACAATCTGCTAGTTAAGGGAAAACTTAGTATACCAAATGATCAAAGATTGCCTGATTCTGAAGATGACACCCCAATGCCTTTCGTCATTGTAGCAGATGAAGCTTTCTCAATGACTCAACATGTTCTTAGGCCATATGCTTAAAAGAAATCTAACCACACAAAAAATATTGTTTAACTATCGGCTTTCACGAGCTCGTCGATTTGTTGAATGCACTTTCGGTTTACTTGCTAACAAATGGCGAGTTTTTCATAGTGCTATTTGTTTGGAACTCAGAATTTGTTGTAGAGGTTGTTCAAGCCGCATGTGTTTTACACAACTTTGTACGTGTAAGAGACGGTTTTCAGTTTGAAGGACACCCTGTCTTGTCCTTTAGAAGACATACCCGTGTTGGGCACTGGCGGCGCCCCTTTGACTGCAAAAGCAATCCGCGATAGATTCGCCAATTATTTCACATCCCCCGCTGGAAGCGTTCCTTGGCAATTTGACATGATTTAAATAACTTACTCTTAAGTATGCCATTAATAATATAGGAAAGTTTTGTAAATGAGCTTGATAAAAGTGTACATTACTGCTTTATAAACTGAAACTCCCTTAGATATGAACACATCATATTTATATTATTTTTTATTTATAATATTCAATGCTGTTCAGTTTCATGTAATGTGTGCATAACATTGATAGTTTTTTAGTAATTGTTGTGCTAAAATTATAGTAATTTCTGTAAAACCTTACAGTCCTACATTTTATTTTTGTACGCTACAGGGAGCGATTACGATTTTTCACGGAAGACTGGAGTAAATTTTTTTAAGCAGTTAAATATTCTCTCTACTTGCACAATTACTGGAAAATGTGGTTAGGTTAGTTTTTCAGTCATTGCTTATTTTTTGTAAATGGTCTTGTTTTTATGAAAATAAATTCATTATTATTTCAAGTACTAAAATTTTACTCACCTTCTTTATTTTTTTCCTCATTAGTCATCTGCTCCCAGTTCGAAAGCACTATCCTGGCCACCTCAATCCATAGCTTAGATTTTAAATCACGGTTTACTGTAGTCCTTTAATTTTAAGATCCCAAAGTGGAGGACGGATGCTCACCTCGTTAATAAATAGTTCGGTGTCAAACATTTTAACTAATAGAATTATTACAACAAAGAAGACACTTGTCAAAGAGGTCACAAATAGAGTGAGGTGACTGAAATGGTATAGGAAGTAAGAAGAGTGGGGAGGGACAAGTTGCGACAGGAACGGCGAGTGTGGCCACCTTCATTTGATAACATAAGCTGCGTTTTCGTCGCAGCGACCGAAAAACGCTACATGTTGCGTTCGAATCGCTGCCGTCGTCGCAGGACGGCCAGTGTGGCCGGCTCCCATTTAACTCCATTCTAAACAGAGATTCTCCTATCGTTGCGATTCTGACGCAGCGACAAAAACGGTGAGTGTGGCCGTAGCCTTAACTCCTCGTCTCTTTAGCAGGGGGATCAACTCTTTGAACCCTAAAAGAACCTTTATCAGCACACTCGCCTTTGACTGAGCACTCTGACATACAACTTAAGACGTCTCCAATCACTTCCAATTCTAATAGACTTCGAAATGTATCCCTTAAATCTCACTCCTGTATGATCGTAGTCCTTCAGTATGGTTATGGCTGAACATACCTGGATGCTGAGAGATCTGCGTTATAAGCCCATCTATCATTTCTCATTCAAGAATTTTAAGTGGTATTTTAAAATATCTTTTTTAGAAAATGAGGTTTTTGCAACAATATAGAACTTGGATTGATGGTTAAATTTACAACTTTAATTGACTCTATGAATGCCTTCTTAATCACGTATATAACAATTGACTAAAATCTAAAAATATTACTTTTAACAGTACCATTTAAAACTTACTACACGGATCCGATATAGTTCTACGAGTGCACTCTCGTTTCAATCTTCAATCTCACTTCATTTAGTCCTAAAAGGCGCTTTGCCCTTGCTTCCTGAGTTGACAAGTTATTCAGGAAGGGTAAGGTTAGTGTTGAGAGGAGCCACCCCTGTCGTGATCCTCTTATGAAGGATAGCTGGCTATCTCAGTTTACCTTAGAAGAAGAGGAGGTTAGCTCTGTTTAGCTTCATCCTCTGTTAAAAAGCGGGCAAGAAAAGTCGGTGGAACCAATATTCATTTATTTTTAGACTACCAGCACACTCTACCATGAAGGGAGTACCAACCAATAGAATAGTCATCCCCCTCAGCACACTCGATATTTGCGGTTAGTGATTTCCGTTCCTTTACATCCATACCTAGAAATAAGTGATAAATCGGTATTTTATTTACCTTAGTGAACCATTCTGGAGAGTTTCCTTACATACCTGAAATGCAGAATACCTGATATATTGGTGCAGGACGAAGCCGAGGTTGCCCATGACTTTAACGGGTTTTTTGCATTTGTTGCTTGTGGGCTGGATCCTCGGCCGTCTGAGCTCCAAGTTACCCAAACCCGGATACAGTGCCCTGCAGTATCTATGATGTTTGCGCCAGTTCTTGAGAAAGAGCTAACCGAAATTATCTAACAGCTCCCAGCTAAAAAATCAACCGATCTTAATTTAATGTTCATGTGGCTCATAAAAAAGTGTCCCAACACATTCTGAGCCCCCTAACTCAACTAGTGAATTTGTCTTTCCAAACAGGAGTTTTTCCCTCACTCCTGAAAATGGCTAAAGTAACTCCTATTTTCAAAAAGGATGACCCATATTCCATCAATAACTATCGGCCTGTCTCCATTTTGCCTGTTCTGAGCAAAATGTTTGAAAAAGTCTTTTTGTTAAGAATGCTTGGATTTCTTAATAGTCACAACCAGCTCTCTGATGACCAATGGGGCTTCAGAAAGGGCAAATCGACGGTAGACGCAGTAGTGAGTCTAGTCGAAAGAGTTGTAGAGGGATTAGAAAGTCGAAACCCCACCTTAAGTGTGTTTCTCGACTTATCCAAAGCATTTGACTGTGTTGACCATAATATACTGCTTGACAAGCTGGAATCGCATGGCATTCGAGGAGTGCCTCTTTCGTGGCTCAGTTCATTCATAAGCCACAGAACCCAAGTGGTTCAAATATCAAACCAACTTTCAACACCACTATAAATGAAGTATGGAGTTCCTCTGGGCTCCATACTCAGTCCAATTCTTTTCCTGGTCTATGTCAATGATATGGAGTCATCACTACTGCACGGGAGACTCAAGGGTTGACATGGGATGCTCACATAGACTCAATTTGTACCTAATTAGCCTCCGGCATTTATGTTATGAGGACTTTAGCCAAATACTGCCCTGAGTCAAGTACTGATGACGGCATATTATGGTCTGATTTACCCACATCTTACCTACGGATTGGTGTTGTGGGGCTCTAGTGCAAACAATCAATTTATGAGAGCCTTCAAACTTCAAAAGAAAGTGATTCGAATAATTGCAAAATTGAGAGAGTCGTGCCGACCAGCCTTCAAAGACTCTGCCCTGTCTGTACATCCTGGAAACAGTTTCATTCTGTATGTCCAAATGTACCCTGATGAGGGGCCGTGACGTGCACGGATATGAGACAAGAGGCAGAGACAACTACCGTTCTGGAAAACATAGAACGGTGGTTTATGAACACTTGCCTTCGCAAGCAGGTGTCCATTTTATCAACAGATTGCCAGCTTGCATTAAACATGCACCAACGCCTAAAGCGTTAAAAACCCTCTTAAATGCTTTTTAGCGTCAATGGCATTTTATAATGTCGGCGAGTTTTTGGCATGTAACTGGGAGACCACCCATTTTGAAAATAGACCCTGGCGTTGAACATGTTGAAAATTGGCGAGTGACTGGAAATAACGAATGCAAAATATGTAGCCTATGCATGAATGTGACACTGTGGTATGTTTGCAACATTTTATCCTTTTTACCATATAATGTATATTGTTTACGGTAGTAAAAGGTTTGAAACTGAATTTAGAATAAAGTTCAATGTAAAAATTGCTACCTGCCTTACTTGACTAAAATAAGAAAATCTTTTAACTGGTCAGTCCACTTTTAACTAAAATGTAAATGAATGCTTCAAAATGAAGTTACCAGAGTACTTTCATTGTTGTTTGGAACTTTCAGCATAATTGGCAGTGCAAGTTGATAGTGAGCCTGTGGCAGTATTTCATCATGGTGAACTACTCTTGGATCCTGATGGAGGGAATATATCTGCACAATCTCATCTTCCTTGCGGTGTTCTCCGACACATCGAGCATCACTGCTTACGTGATCCTAGGCTGGGGTAAGATAACATATTACTTATTATTAACATTTTAAACGCTACTCTATCTACCGCTGAAAATGTTGGCAATACGTTTCCTCTTTCAAAAAATTTACTTATTTTAGAGTGATGCTTTTGTGACGGACGCATTACATTTCTAATAAGAAAACTAAGTTCTTTTAATCTTATATCTTATAATCTTAAGATATAATCTTATATATGTTATAATCTTATAATTCTGTTTTTGGTTAGGAACAATTTTCTGCTTTGTATTCTTGATGGAAGTGAGTAGGTTTTAGTTGAAAAGACATTTTTCATACTTCCACATTTAACTTATTTTATTTTATGTAATTACTTAAATAATGAAAAATGTCTTTCCATAAAAAAATAGAAATAGTTTATCTAGTCCAGCTTGATACACATTTCTGAGTACTTTAACAGAATGGAGTATTTTTCTACTTTAAGGAACTTTCTGAAGGACTACAATCATTGCTCTGTGTAGCAATATAATAATACTCGGAGGTATTTGTTTTCTCAAAAAAAACCTCGTTAAAACATTTTTGGAATAACAAATATACTGGAGGTATAGGATTTCAAAAAGATCTATCACTTATAGAGATATATGGAGTGTTTTACGAACGTTGTGTATATGATTACTCGAATAATATAATTATATATATTATAATACCACAATTTGTTATGTATTGAAAAGGTAATGGTAATTATGATATGATAGGAGAAAGCAATATTACAATAAGAGGTTGTGCTGTTTATCACAGTTTAATACGCTACCTCTTTGGAACATATGATCGTCACGTAAGCACACAAACATAGGCAAAGTATTTTACTGTCATTGCTCTGGATTCATTACAATAACTAATTATTTCTAGAATTAGTTTTTTACTATTAGGATGAATAAATGCCAGGGCTCCTCGAAGAGAGCAGACGGGCGGCTGAGTTAGTAGGATGACGGAGGTGACAACGCGGTTTTTGGGTCAAGCTGGAAGCATTATAATAACATATCCAAAGTTTTCTGTTTCTTTTTATTTAATTTGAAATCGCAGTAGAATATATTCCACACTCAATATTGTACTGTTTTATGTGCATAATTTTATAAATTATGATGTTATAAATCTATTAACTTTTTTACATATGTTGGTGAGGGGCTCAAAATCGATGCCATCCATGCATCATAAACCCTTGAATCTGCGCGGTTATATTAAATCCTTGTCTTATTAAATCATTTCAAACAATAAACGCCGCTTTTATTATATCTTTCTAAGCTGTTATCTAAAACGAAATCATCATGTCATTTTGTATGCTTTTATTCGGTAATGAGAGCTTGTATTGAGCGTGCCACAATCTTACATTCAAACACCATAGTGTTATGAACAAGTCACACTTCTATTATTTAATATACTATGGCCTTTGCAAAACAGTAAGTCTAAACAATGTATTTTTTCATTTTTAAAACTGTATCCGTGTATATATGATGCATTGCATTATTTTGCAAAAATTTAGCTCTTTGAAACTTCATTCAATACATACTCTTCGCCATACCTTAAACTCAGTGTTTCTGGGTAAACATTTCAATTGCCTTCATGATATGAATGAGCACGTAACTGCTGATTGTTTGTAAAGTCTATCACTCAAGAGGATGGAAAGGCTTTATTTATATTTGTTTGCCCGCACGGTATCTCGAGTATAAACTGACATATCAATGGAAATTTTGCGCTAAGCTTTATTCCTATATAAGAAACGTTAATTTATATATTGGTGCACAGGTAGTCCATGGGGTATTGTTAAGACATGACTAACATTCACGATAGAGAAACTATGTAAAGTAAAAAGGATTCATTTTAATATGACCATTAAACGGTCTTTAAAAATAAAATGTTTATAATTATTAAAGTATCCATACACTTAATCGTTGAATTTAACAATCAATAGATTATAACGCAGAGTAGAAACAATGAAACTAATAAATATATTTTATTAACTATTGTTGAATTATAATAGCCACGATTAAATATTATTCTAAGTTAGAGAGCAGTTCCAGAGTACAGAAGTAATTAAAGGAATTCAGAAACTTTGAGGATAATTAGGCATATTAACTGAGTTCAGTGGACAGTGGAACTGTAGCTACTGTACTTAATTGGGGGCAATTAGATATTTACCTTTGTAATTGCTACTCTGCATCCAATTTAGGCACCAACGCTCAAAGCGTTGGTTTCATAAATAGGAATACGATTAAATGTTAACTTTTTCTCAATCAAAATTACTAAAAACGTTACATTCTTTGAATAGTTTTACAGGTTAAATAATTGGATATGGGTTAGTGAGTCGCTTACTCGAGGTGGTAAAAACATGTCATTTAGGATATATTTGTTTGCCTGTCTCTCTGTTTGTTCGCACCAATCTAGAGAACAAACATATTTGTAGACTTTAAATGTTGCAAAAGCTCCATTTCTAAATAAACAACATCGAGTTCAAGAATGGTGAATGTCACCACGTGGATTTAGCTAAGCATTAGTGAAAATTGTTACATTAGTGTAATGAGTAATCAGAAAATCGCAAAATAAATGAACTGAGTAATCATATGACATTCTAAAAAATTTAATAGTAACAAATATACGCCAATTAAATAATCTTTACGCTTGAAACTTTTTAAGCAATCTCGACAAAGCCCGTTACGCGATTTGTGGTGTGGTGCAATCCTACCTTATGTATAATATCACGATAATAGTACGTCATCCAAGCTGATTACCTAGAAGCTACTCAAATTATATTCAAAATTGGTATATTATCCAATGGCTATGATGTTTGCAATATTGTTAATGTAAATGCCACAAAGTCTGAACATTTGGATTTAATAAATTTAAATATTTAATATAAAATTGAGTATTGAGTGGCAAACGTAAGGTTTTAACGGGTAAGTACATTAAAAAAATGAAATGATTTATCGAAGGATTTTTCTGGTTAAAATATTTATTGAGAGAAAAATGAACCATATTTTAAGGAAGTTAAAAGGGTTTTACTAATAATTAATTAATTTTTAGCATTAATAACATGTTATTAAGTTGGCGGTCTCCAGATTCGGCTAACTTATTTAATGAACTTTTATGCACATCTAGTAGGTCATGAGCTAATGAGAAAGTCTTCTCTGAACCTCTTTGTTTCCTTAGAGCTTTGAATATTCCCAACACGTATGAATATTAACAGATGTACTCTATATGCAAATTGAACTGGTGACTAACGAAAACACTTAATTGTGTATATTAAATTGTAGTAGATATTTATCTAACAAGTTATGTAATAGAATACATTGGCGCTTGAGTGGTTTGTATTGGTTTATAAAAGATAGTATTACGCCACCCTAAGTAATCTATAACAAATTTTACAAGTAGTAAAAGCTATAAAACAGTCTTATTTAATACCACTAAATGTGTTAAAAGAGATGTCATTGAGCTCAGGCAGTTTGCAAATTTGTTTATTCTATGATTTAATTCGTTGCCATCATGGTTAACCATAAGATAAATGTAAGGTCAGTTTCATTATATGTCCCCAACGCTTAAAATTTTTTCAATGAACTTAGAACGTTATAAAACGATGTAGTTGAGTAACAGAACTAACAATCCATCAATCAACAAGCATTTCCAGGTATTGCGATCGGTATTTTTGTCGCTGTTATCTTATTTTTCTCGAGAATCCCGATTATAGCAGGCCGCGTGGCATCACATGATTATTTAAGTTTTTTGCTCGGTACATAATTGCCTTTCCACTAAATTTTTTTTCAATTTATATTTCTGATTATCCCCTCTAGAATTTGATACTTTACTGATAGGTACTATCCGGTGCTGCCCCGCGCTGATGGCCGGAGGCACTCGCATTTTGGGTGGCTGAGTGTGATCAAGAATAAAAACCAGTTTTGTGTATTTTTTTAATAAAGGTTTATTTGTTGTTTGGTAATGTTTGTTTTTGTTGAATTTTTGTGTTTGGAAAAATGTAGGGGTGTGGTCGATATAATACGTAAGTACCCTTTTTACTTAGCTAGTAAGCAACTGTAATTATTCATTATAATCATCCTTAAATGAAAAATGAGCGTTGGGGGCATAATGTTAGTTCTGTTACTCAACTACATCGTTTTATAACGTTCTAAGTTCATTGAAAAAAGTTTAAGCGTTGGGGGTATATAACGGAATCTGACCAAAAATGTAAAAATGTTTACTAACATTTCAACTAAATCCCATAGAGTTTGCACGATGTTGATGTCGTATATATCGAAGTTAAGCTTAATATATTGACGTTATTGACGTATTGACGTATATATTTATATCAATATATATCAATATATATATATTGACGTTAAGTCTGCAGGGCTGTTCGTTTTCGAAATGTTCCCCTGTAAACCAATGGATATTAAGGAAATTTCTAATTCAAATGAGTTTTGTACTAAGCTAAGAGCTTGGCTATTTACTAAAAGCGATCTGAGTTTCATGAATAATTTTTTTATTTAAAACAATACTGATGCTAGATTATTTTCACCATTTATTTACAATCGAATGTCAGTAACGCTATAAGTGAGGAAGGAAGAAGGAGTTATGTAATAGATTTAGTCCTAACAATAAGAAGTACTCTTTTGTTTGCTAATAGCAGTGATAAGCCGTGCGCGCTGCAGTGAGCTGTTTGTTTAGCTATAAGCATCAAGACGGACTAGACTCATTCAAGTTCATCAGACGTGTTATTTTTGTTTGTATATTAGACGCCAAGCCACACATACTGGCAATTGTGGCAAGCCCCATTCCAAGCTCTGTACTCTGTTTGTATACATGTATGATACTGTGGAATAAATATTCATTATTTCAAAAACAATACAGACAGACATATATAAACATTTCTAGCTCCCGAGTAATAGGCACTAACGTTCAGTCAACAAAATTGCAGGTAAAAATTTTACATGATTCCAAAATCAAGAAGAAAGCTAACTATGTATTATGACTTAGGGATATTGGTAACAGTCGATGTCGCAATAAAATTTTAAACTAACAAGGTTTAGTGTAGAATACATCCTAGTACTAGTAGAAAACCTTACCCGGCGTCAGGTTACTGATGCTGTATTACCTTCTTGTAGCAAGTCTTCTCACTCGGTCAATGCATTGGTTATCATATTTATCATGTTAATCATAACTAGTCTTGTGTACATATTATATATTGCGGTTACGAAGATCATTAGATGATTTTTACTACTGTGTTCTGTCATCTGTGCAGGACAACGAAAGAAACCTCTAACCTCTAATTACTCATAAGTTTCTCTTATAAGTAATTATATATAATTAAAAAAAAATTATATAGTTTTAATTTTATAAAAAGTTGAGCGATCTGACCGCAGTCAAACTTGCACGGGTGCAGGCACAGTTACTGTTTGTGTAATAACTCTCTCCGTATTATATGGAGCCAAGAAATATTCAGACCAATATGGTTGGCTGATTTGAACTACCCGACTGCGTTCAAATTTCATACAGGGTTTAAGGTGTCAAAGGTTGACATCCAGAAATTCTGAGAGAATATACTTCACTGGATAACCAACAAGAACTCAAACCTCTTCTTAATCCTACAGGTGACATGTAGTATACTCTGGGTTAATGCTCTGTGCTGGAATATCAGCAAGAACTGTAAGCCCTCCTTATTCCTAATTTTCTAACACTTCCTATATATTTACGTGTAATTATTGAGACAGGTTTGCCGTTGCTGTTTGTGGTACCATGGGTGACCTCCAGGATACTCTGGGAGAATACATTGTGTTGGACAACCAACAAGAATTCTAACCTCTTCCTACTTATCAAGCTACCAATTACACTGTCTATATTGGTAAGTATCTAAAGTTATATTTAGAACAAACCATTTTTATGTGTATCTATTAAAAGTATGTATTTGAAACTTTAGGCTTTAGAATTGTTGGCCTTGAGTATAAGAGATTTCCGTACAGGGTTTTGGACAGTCATGCTTAAACGCGTTACTAACTTCTTATTGCTGATAATTTCCCTTACAAAACGTTTATTTTTTTCATTATTTCATAAATTTTACAACATATTCAGGAATTTGAATTACATTCTATCAGCATTAAATTAGAAATTATCAACTGCTATATGCGATATTTCCTGTCTTTGTGAATTTAAATTTGATTTGGGTATCTTTGGTGGTAGAATTACTAAAACAATTCACAGTATAAAGTATAAATTTTAATTTCATACAATTTGTACAATATTCTTCACTAATATTTGAAAATTTCAAGGATTTAGAATTAGGTCTTTAGAGTAAATGAATAAGATCTATAGGCGGATATATATTTTTGGTAGTTTTTAATTGGCAAGTGACAAGTTACACGTTTATTATGTGGGTTGCGAGCGTAATATTTAATGAGCCGAGAGTCAATTTGTACTGCATAAGCAAGCAACCTAGTTTTTTATTTCCAGAATAATGTTTTCTAGAAACAATCGATCGCCAGTCACGCTAGTTGTGGAGCATCCATTAACTTTATGATATATAAAAGTTAAAAATATAAAAAAGATTTTATTATAATATATTATAGCATAATAAACTTAAAACCGCCCGTCAAATACAAAAATAATAGTTTTATCACCCTCAAACATTTAGTGAAAGGTATTGAAAATAAAAAACTTAAAGAGTCCGTCTATAGTTATCTGACTATGATTTAACATTCACTTTATTTGTATTCCCCTTTTAATATTCTCCCTGGAATATGTGTTGAGAGATAAATTAATAACATAATTTTACTTTAAATACGGTAACCACAGTAACCCAGGTTGTGATAGACAATGTACAACTTATTATTTAAACAAACGTGGCTCAAAGTAAACCCAAAAATTAATTAAGAGATTTCATACATAATGGAATAAACATTTTATAGTAATGTGTTTTAATGAACGGATTAATTAATAGAGATGGAAATGTCAGAATCACTGAAGTTGTCTTCATTACACACAACACTGCACATTTACTGGAATGGAACTGCAATCGTTAACGAAACTAACTTTTTCAGCCCCAGAATTCTCTAAAACCATATTCATCTAAAACCAGGGAAAATATCCTGACCTGCCACTAACGCGGGGCTGAAAATGTTAATCTAAAGTTAGATTATATATATATATATATATATATATAATAAAAATATATATTATATATATATATATATATATATATATAAAATATCATGAAGGCACATAGCTGTAAATATCATACACTCCTTTTTCACCACCACAAACCAGACGCGACTGACGACCGATTTCTTTCGTAGAGGAAATTTAACTATCTATATCAAATTTCTTTTATCTTTCCTTCAATTTATATAAATATACAATCAAGTTCTAATCATATATTATGACACTTTTTTACAAAGAAGCTTTGATTAAGTAATATTTTGATATTAAAAACTATCATCATAACTGGCGAATAATTAATATCATTATTGTTGTCCAATTTGATATTTTCAATAGCACTGCTGAAAACGCTTGCATTACATACATCTACTTATAATTAATTCTCGTAATTGTCTTTTTACACACACTATTATTCGGTTTATTGGTAATAGTAATTAAATACAGTTTGCGACATTGCTTATAATTTATTTTAAGGCCAATTGTGGTTTTTATAATAAGGTTCTCAATACCACCCCAGAGGTAATTATAAACTCAAATTAATATGAGTTTATCGAAAGAATCAAAGACTAATAAAATAAAGCACGTTGCTCGGTTAAAGTTATAAAACCTCAACACTTCAGTTTATAACCCTATGGTTTTTTAATATACGCAATGTAAAATATTTGTATAATTAATCTCGATAATTTATCATTATTTTGTCCAATAAACAATATTCAAAAAATGGGTAGAATTTTTTAAATTATTTATCTATCTATGTTAGATTTTTAGATATGAAAAAACTGGCTAGATAATATATATATATAAATATATAAATGTTATAAAAACTGAGAGAATTTGTTATTAAAGTTAGCTATTTAATTAAACATGGTCTAAGGTTTTGATGACTTCTTAACCCCATTCCGTTTTAGTGTACTTTTTATATTTTGTAATAGCGTATTTTATAAGCTTTAATCTTTACTTTAACTTAAAAGATTTATATATATATATATATAAAGTAAAATGGCTAACATAAATATATACTATAAAAAAAAACAAAAGATGATATAAATTGTTTTGTTACTTCTATGTATTTCTGTCAAAAACTGAGAACTGCAATCTAAACATTGAAATGTTGACTGGTATAAATTAATTCGAAAATCCAATTTCAGGTAAACTTTGTGCTATTTATCAACATTGTGAGATTGCTTTTGTCCAAACTGATGGCTGCGATTTCAGAAGAGACAAGAAGATTGAGATACAGGTAAGATGGTGTTGAGATTGAAAAGTACAGGTGAAACAATTTAAACATTGCCATTGTATTATATTTTTTATTCATTGTATAGTAATACACATATTATATGAAATTAGGGTTGAAATGTCTGCAATTTATTACATGTATTTTAGAATTATTAATTGTAAGTGAAATTAATATGTTTGAAGGACTCAATTTTATGAGTTCAAATTTTTGAAATATGCAACGATATGTTATTGGCTGAACATTAGCTAAACCATTCACTAGTGGGACTGGGAAATTGTCTGTCCACCTATGTAGAATATATATCGAAAACTAATTAACTAATAGACTTGAATATTTACATAACATTCATTTGTATATTAGCAGCACAAGATAATGTTGCATGTCACTCCATGGGATTTGCTGAGCGTTACAGAATATGTTTGCATTTGTCTTATGGGTTACGATGATGGCAACGAGGAAAAGGAAAATAAATAAATTTGTAAAAATATAATCAAACCTTTTCAAATTTCAACATATAATTTTAATTTATTTTTTGAAAATAAAAGTACTGGAAACTGAATGTTCAAACTCAGTCACAAGTTTTTATTTTTCGCACTCTTGCATTGTAGTACTCTAATTAGCTCAAACGAACAATGATTACTTTAATAATGCTATGAAACTTAATTTAATGAAGACAAATTAGAATGCATTGGGTCTTAAGATATATCTAAAAATATTTCACCTGCTGACTTAAAATTTTGAAAGAAACTTTATTTATACATAGTCAAGGATGTTTTTTTTTTTATTATGTTGCATGTCAGACAGTCGAATATAGTTGAAGACAATTTAGGCTGACACATGTTATCCTTGTCCTGCCGGAAGGGATGTAAAATTACTTTTTATAAGTTTACTTCTTCCTATCTATCCGCAGGACGTTTCGGGAATAAAATGAGCTTTAGATTTGACAGTTTGCATGCAACCTCAGCGAAGCCCGTTACGCGACATTTGGTTAGGCTTACTCCTACCTTGTAATATTATGAGGTCTTAAATAATAATTACCCATACATATCAAACAGTAAAATCTATAACATTTCTAGAATCCAAATGTCTTAGTTCCAATAAAAATTAGATTGTGGCATTTGATTGTATTTGTGTTCCAAAACGCTAATAATACAAGAAGCTGTATACGTTTTTCGTTATATAAATTTACAAAATGATTTCCTGGTTATTAAATTAAGTTATCGAAAACCAAATTAAAAAAGTAATTATTATTAACAAGTTTAAGAAATTTTATACATAGCTAAACACAAAATCGGTTTTTTGGAGGTAGAGTACCATTTCATGGTTAGGTGACCTCATATCTGGAAGGTATAAAACAATTCTATTCAGTACGTATTCTATTCAGAGTTAAGTCGGTTCTCTGAAGGAACCCAATCAGCTAGTACTGAAATACGTATAGATGTTCCATAGGGTTCTGTACTATGGCCAATCTTATTTATTAATCACCCTCCTCTAGCGGTAAATGACTCAAAAGTACTCATGATACCTCTATTTAACTTTCTGCCAAAATCAACATGAACTAGAAATGAAATGTATCGTTGAAGCTGATTCAGAGCTTCAATGGCTTGAGCGCGATCAATTGCTACTAAACACAAATTAATCTCAAATATTAAATTTCATATAACAACACAACAGCAACACGTACTAACAAATCATGTAGTAACTTATCATTCATGATTGTTAGTTCTGTGGTTGTCCCTGAAACAACAAAGTTTCTAGATTTATCAATCGAGAACCACGTGAAATTTGGAGAGCACAAAGAAATGTGTTGCCAAAAGTTAAGTTCATAAATCTTGATTTACAACTGTAATCTACACATTTGGATTCCAAAATTTTATTAACATATTGTTATAAATTATTATTATATACAGCTGTAGTAGCTCACGCTATTTCTAGGGGTTTATGAAAATACTCCAAGTCATTTTATATTCAAACTCTCCAAAAAAAGTATTAGGTCCGTTTTTGTACAAACAAGTGCATTTTCTTGCAAACCAGTGTTTTTAAATACTGTTTTATTTGTCCAAAACATGGTCATCTCCACGAAGTTATAACCCGTCTAATGAGTATAGATTGAGTATTCGGAATGAAACTCATGAGCTCATGGAACCATCTCTTATGCAATGGTTTGTATCGACTTAATTTCCTGCCTCCAGAAGGGCTGAAACAAAGTTAAAGCTCTTCTGCTAGAAGTGGGCCAGTTCTTTCAACATTTTCCCATCGGTGTTAGATTTTATATTGTTTTGTTTTGTGCATTTTTAATATTTGTAATAGTCTTGTTGGTTTTTTGTATCATTAAGCTAATATTGAGATTTCACCGAAACATGTAACATACTTCTGACAATTGGGTTAAAAACTGTCCGTCATGAATTGTGAGGATAAAATTTTGTTAGGCTAAGCTAATTAAAACTTTTACATGCACTTAATTGGCTAATTTATAATTACAGGAGATGGGCCAAGTCCACTCTGGTGCTGGTGCCACTGTTTCGGCGTTCACTACATCGTGTTCCTGGTGATGTCTTACGTCGGAGTGGACGAGGAGGTAGAACTGGTCTGGCTGTTCATCGATCAACTCTTCACATCCTTCCAGGTATCCTCCGGACTGTTACCCATTTCTGTGTCGGTGTTGCTTACTCTGCCTTAGTTAATGAACAAACTAACACAGTCCACTGAGTGTCCACTGGTGATACCATACGTCGAGGTTGATGAGAAGGTAGAACTGGTCTGGCTGTTCATCGATCAACTCTTCACATCCTTCCAGGTATCCTTCCGGACTCTTACCCATTTCTGTGTCCGTGTTGCTTACTCTGCCTTAGAGATGAAGGCGATCCGTTAACTTCTTACAGCAGGAAGATTTAACCTTCTGCCACACAAAACACGCCAATCATATATTTAATCAACCAGTGGTTTCCGCTGCACCTTGCTGTCTATCTTGAAATGCCTCGAGGATTACGAGATTACTGAGGACAGGCCTTGCCTGCCTTAAGAATTGTGGAGACTAAGAGGACTTCTCTGGATTTTATGTTGAGTATCACGGTCAATCAGTGCATGAAAAATAACTGTATAATTTGGAAACATGTTTAAAGCCTTTGGTTACTTAATTTGTAAACAAACACTACAATAATTATTACCTTTTATTTTTTAAGCCTTTCGTGTTCAAGGAACACATCATCAGACCCACATAACTAAAATAAAAGTTGTCAAAGTAGTTAAAGTAATGATACTAACACATATCATTAAAAATGCAAAGAGATATAACTTTAAAGACAGGAAGTATGTCTACTGGATGTTTAAAAGCTAATATTTAATTATATTAAAGACAGTAACAGTGAATTTTGGAAAGGTCCAGGCTCAATATTTACTAAATCATTTTGGTTCTTTTGTATAAAAATCGTTTCGTAAGCAACGAGGAATTTTTTATTTAGAATTTATTTTAGTAACTTTACTTATGAAAAGCAGTTTCCAGTATGAAGTGCATGTTTTGCCATGGGCGATCTTTCCTCTTGTTGATATTTAAGACATTCTTTATGTTGCTTAATTCTTTTTTATTTTCCTTTTTGTTTAGCCAATGTATTTTTAATTATCTCTTTGTATTTTTAATGAAATGCGTTTTTATCTAAATCCAAATTTAATAATTATTGAAGTGTTTATAAATTAATTATTATATTTCCAATAAGAATAAGCTGGTAGAATGTAGCCTCTGGTAATTTTTTAAATAAATTTGGAGTCTTCGGTTTCACTTAAAATTCGCTCTCATGATATGTAGGTCGTTATTGCGACATTGACTTAATCTAAATTAAGAAATACCTACACATTTCAAATACACTGATACATCAAACATGAAAGGACATACCACAACACTTATAAAGACTTTCCTTTTACTATTTTATCCTAAATTTAAAAGACCTACACATTGCACCTTGGAAGAGGAATCTGTGTTCCAAGTTTTCAGTCATAGGATCTTCCTATTAAGAGTGATCGCACAGACAGACAGACTAAATGCCCTTCCGCCTTTTGCGCCAAAATTCATTAGGATTTTTCTTGTACCAGGAAGAACCGTCGTATCAAGTTTCAAGTGTCTACTCGTAGAATCTTCCTATCAAGATTTTTTCGCAAAGCCGAGTGGACTCTCAAATGAACGAATAGACCGACGTACAACGACATGATTTTAAGAAGGCTCTTTCGAGTTCTTAGTAAATTATTTGTACACTATAAACCCATAATGAAATCTATGGAAAAATCTGGTTTAAACATCATATTATGAATACTTCTGTTTTAATTTACTGCCTTAAAAATTAAGGTTTCTTCTTAATTTGCTACTTTCATAATTTCTGTTTCTAAATGAATAGTTGCATAGTGAATTTTGTTGTTATAACAATCTTTAATTATGCACCAAAGTATGCAAAAATAATATAACACACCCGATGCCACTGTCTCAATATATCAAGTAGCGTCGATACAAAACTGGATCCCCAAAATTTCACTCAATTCTCCTGTAGATGATCGGTTGTCAGTAACACGATGTTACTAACTGGATAATGAACTCCTTCAAGTTAGCTCAGTTCTTGGAATGGGCAACCAAAGTAGTTACGTGAGATCAGTTGCAGAGTTTGGTTTGACTTTTGACATGGCAGATTAGCATCATTAAATAGAAACAATTAAATATGAAAGATGATATTTATTCTACAATACATACCTGTTTACTTTTTCTTAAATGATTTCTTTCCCCAAAAATGAATATATTCATTTATAACGTTTCTTGAATAGTTATGACTAAATGAAAGAACCTGATATACAATTAGTGTTAGTTAACTAATTATACTGACAAAACATAATTCGTGTCAGTACAAATCCTTCAATTAATTTAAAAGTTATTCACACTCATGTTACAAACGCTATAAATTACTTTTCAAAATAATTGCCATATTGTTACGTTGATTACAATATTTATAGTTTTACTATTGAAAAGAGATTGTTATATTTTGTGTTGAGGGGAATTCTCTGATATATTTGGAGGCCGTGGTAGTAATTACAAAAATGGTAGGCTTGTCTCATTTACAGCCTTACTTAAATTTTTGGGAGTCATGAATTGTGATGAACTGTACAAATATTCAATAATAATGTACAAAAAACTATTTTCTACTTAAAAAATTACGACAAAATTGCCAAAATCGATATATTCATGGCATAATTTTTATTTTCACGCCGTACCATAGAGAAATAAACAAAATGTATGTACCTCAAAAATGTACGTCTTTATTAATAATAAAAAAATTGGCTAGCGATGAAAATTTCTAGCCAATACAACATATAACAAGTTTTCGTAAAATTTGTATTAAATTATAATACATACATAAGTTTAATATAAACGTTAGAATAAAAACACCAAGGAGAGCACGAGAAAGGCGCTAACATTTATTTTGTTTTAATTTCTAATTAGTAGATATTTTATGAATTTTTAGATAGTGTCGTATAGTTTTATTAGTTCCATTCAATTTATAAAAGCCTCTCGTGAGTAGTAAATAGCTGTATTCCTGAATACATGTATATATTAACACTTATATACATTATGTACATCAACAAAACTGAGGAAATAAAAGTATG
This sequence comes from Homalodisca vitripennis, assembly GCF_021130785.1. Lineage (NCBI taxonomy): Eukaryota > Metazoa > Arthropoda > Insecta > Hemiptera > Cicadellidae > Homalodisca > Homalodisca vitripennis. Next base: position 36,578,690 of record NC_060214.1, read on the forward strand.
TATGTGGCTTTCTTATTTACTTATAAATAAAAAGGAGCTAAATTTTGAATTCAATAGCCACGCATGTATGTGAACTTCGCTTAAATGAAAATAATGTTTTGAATAAGTTATAAGTATAAGAGCATTTCGAACATTTTCTATTGTTAACTTGATAATAAAACGGCATTTTACTGGTTTTTAACGTCAAGATTTGTTTCTTTAAGTTTTGTTCCTTATTTTATCGCAATATTTCCATAAATTTTAATTTTGCTGCATGCTTATTTTAACGTTGCGTTTAAAAAGCTTGTTTGCGTCTGAAAGAGAGCATCCGTTGCAAACATGAAATAATGAAATTTATTTATTTATAATCACAACATACAGTATAAAATATACAATATAATGAGAAAAAATTTACAAACATGAATATTAGTTGACCACAATTTATTACAAGTATATGTGGTCAAATCTAACGTAAAAAAAATAAAAACAAAGTTCACTTAATAAACCAGACTCCAGTCAACTTAGAAAAAAACTCGCTGTCTATGCGCTTGCAAGAAAAAATTATTTCATAGAGAAAAAAATTAAAACACTCTATATAAGTTATCACTACCGTCATTAATTACAATAGCTATCACTCAAATTAAATAATACATTATAATAATAAGAAGTATTTTTATAGTAAATCACCAACCCATCTTATAAATGTACAAAGAATTTAAACTGGCAATTTTAGCCCTAATAATAACATATTCTGAATATAAATTTGTAAAAATAAAAACATAAACAATTACAGAAATAAGAAATAACTGAAATCATAGCACAAAACTACATGGTAAACAGTTAATTTAAATTTTAATATTATTGTTAATATATTCTTCTTGTCATTTGACAATTAATAATATATTTACAATTATTTAAGTTTTAATAGATCCGTATCATCAATACAAAAAAGCCAAATTTTTATTTTTTTAAATAGTATTTTTAAATTTTTACAGTTGTTTATGTCAAAAGGCAAACAGTTGAACAATTTGGGCCCAATGTATTGATATGAATGCTTAAATAAAGATTAATTTACTTTAGGTAGGTACTCTAAAAACTTGTTTATAGCAACTTCTTGTTTTGTAGAAAAGGTCATTAGTTCCAGTATCTCCACTTCTAATGTAAGATATCTTTTACATGTTTACACTCATTTCCATTATTTGTTCATGGGCGTAACATATTTCGTAAACCTTTGCCAATACATTAACAAAAGAAAAAGTAGAAGCTGTACGCTACGCTGTGCTCCCAGATGAAGATTTATACAAGCTAGTAGGATTGGGCCGCTTTTAATCCAGTAAATGTAACAGTAACTGTTGGCACGATACATATTAGAATGCTAGAACTTTAGTTGTTTTTTATCCGATCTCAACAATTTATTTACTAAATGTGTTCCTTTTTATTAAAACGTTGTATTTTTAAAAGCATTTCTCTCTCACGGCAGGTTTCGCCATTCTAAAATTAAAATACGTAAATACAGAGAAATATAAACATTGATGTTCTTCAATTTAAGGACATTTTAAAATGTTTATAACTATTACCAGACGATATTTACATAGCACATACATCAGACTTCAGACGCTGTTCTATGAGGAAGGTGAAACGAAACTTTACTCAACTTAAAAACTCAAAATAAATTCAATAAAAACCCTAGAGCTATGTTATGTGTAGAAGACTCGGTTCCTTTACCGTGCTTATAGATTGTAAAGTTATAGATTGCTATAGATTGTCAATTATAGTTGTTCTGTCAAGTTATAGATTGTGTCTAAAATATTTACATTCAATTGTGTACATGATGTGACTATGGGAATCCCTCTTTACAGATATTATACTATAGTTTTTATTCCATGTTTTATACTATGATGCCAAAATGTGTATACAGTTCATTTTGAACATCTTCGTTGCCAACACTTTATGGAAATCTTCCCATGAACATGACTCCAGATTCCTGGAATCAAGTCTATTACACTGTCAGATCTAGTTGCAGCACTAAGAGGAATATGAAGCTAACTAAACATTTACATTAAATCAACCCTTCCCACCATAGTTACTTTATTTTAACAGATGTTTTAAAACACGTCAAGTTTTGATAGTGCTGTCATTAGTATAAAAATCCTGTAAAAAGTTTATTGTATTTCAATACTACGTAAAACTAAGAACTTAAAATTATTAATAATGTGGTATTAATATCTTGTTCATTACATTATTAAATATTTTTAACAATATTATATTACAAATTTGAACAGTTTAGGAATCAAAACTAAAACTAAGTGGCTTTTGGTAGAAATTTTAAGGCCACTTTTTTGTGAGAAAGCAATACTCTGCAACAATAAATCCAGTTGCGTCTGGCTTAATAGATAGGAAGTGTGTACTGAGCTCATTACATTGATGCAATTACATTGTTTATCTATTTCATTACAATAAAAAAACGAATCAAAGTTTAACTTTGTCTTCAGGGATTCTTGGTGGCTATCCTGTACTGTATCATGAATGGCGAAGTTCGGTCTGAGATCGGGAAACAGTGGCACCGCCTGCCTCTCTGGAGGACTAGGGCAGCTTCCCTCCCCCTCCACGTGTTCCCGCAGCCCCACGGTGGAGGCTCCTACCTGGGGAGTGTCTTCCGGCGCCGCCCCAAACTCTACCAGTCCACCGGAAACAGTAGTAGGGAAAGTATGTATGTACCTCCATAGTGGCTTGGATGTCTTTCGTGCAATCTATATAATAACTTTATACCCTGTCTTCAAAATATAAAAAACCTTACTGGAGCACTTAAGAAATACTGCTTAGTTTAAATGAGAAAAGTAGATTACAGTTACATATAATCAATGTAACTATACATGTTAAAATAGGTCAGATATGTTTATGTTATCAGTCAGTCATAATATTTCCAACTAGTACATAAAATAGTAACAATGCTATTGTAATTGTTACAGATCAATGTACTGCTCTACTGATCGTATTTAAATCATGTATAATATTTTTAACATAAAAATATCTCGTTTCTTACAAGTCCAGCACTAGCTATTATAGAAAATAACTGGATTCAATCCCCAAAACTATCTAATATATGGGTTATTAGTTATATAAATGGATTACGGAAATTTTGGGACTTATATTTTTCGCTTCAAATTTCCTAATTTGAAGGCATTCACACATCCTGAGCAAAATTTAACGAGTTCAATCACACGTAGCCTAACTGATTCCTAAAAAACAATGTCTCAATTCGTTTTGAAATTTTCATTTTTTAAATCGTTCAAGCTACTAGGTTAAACTGGTTAGCGACATGATTTGCTATTGACCTCAGTTTTAAATTAATGAATCTGTTTTCCTTCTAAATGCAAATAAAAATGAATGTTTCCTCATTTGGATTTCTCAAATGGCAACAAGAAATAAGTTATATTACATCCTCATTACGTTAGTAAGTAACGACTTGAACTTTTATGAATACAATTTTATTTTTGTAAAGAAAAAAGGTTTTATTTAAAACAAACACTTTTATATCCAGTTTTATTTTAAGCTGAAGCATAAAATTTTAGGGAATGATAAAGTGTACTACTAAAACGTTATTGTTTTAACAGGATATTGGGATGTCGAAGCCAAGCAAACTCGTTTACGGAAATGAAAATTTTTATTAACAATTGTTAGCTTCCAGTGCCTTTTTATTTATATAGTGCTTTTATTACTACTCTTTTGGTCTTACAGTTAATTTCCTTTGTCTATGTTTTTTAGACGGAAACTTATGTAGATTCCTTATAAAACCTTATTGTACCACAGTGGATAGAGCTGTATTCTAAACATTCATTGAAAATCAGACCTACATGAAAATAGGATAAATTCACTGATTTTCAATGCGTATCCTAAATTTTATAATATTGATCCCCACAAGCTTGAAAATTGAACTTCTAATTTTCGTAGATTTTCTAGTAAAATCCTTATGTTAAAAAAACTTATCACAAAATGACATAAAGATCTTCATAACTTTATTAGTAATGTAATGAGTTCATATTTAAATAACTCTTCAACCGTTATCATTCTTTCTGGCCTGATAAACTAACCTTACACTTTAGATTATACAGCCGTATAAAACATGGTATACATTGAAATGACTAGATGACTAGAGTTTCTTTGTATTAATATAAGTAATTTCTTGTCTATCGTTAATAAAACTGTGTTGGATGTTTAACAGATAAATAAAAAGTTACTAATTGTTTGTAATTTTTAACATTTTGAAAGCATATTGTTAGAGCAAATTAATAAATAAAATATAGTTAAACATCTATAATAGCATTCTTATTTACAACGGATTGTTCACCTTGATGTTCATATTTGAAACTTCAGTTGTAATAAAAGTAAATAATAAATATTTTATTACTTTTTATTGCTATAAACATATAGTTTTAACAGCGCATTATGACGTCAAAACAAAGAACATACTTAAAAGCAAACATCCTCTCCTTGAGGTATTGCCTACCTCTATAGAATATAGAAAAATTTTAGAATGTAGTCTGCATCCAATTTCAGTGATCACTTTCGTGGTGTGGTACTTTACGTAAGAGTGTATTTGAGAGGATAATTTAATATTTTCAATGTCTTGTATGTTTCAGAGGACGCTTGCGCCACGACAATGGTGTCTAGTGTTAACAATGACACCCACGCCGGCTCCATCTCTCTGTCACATATGTGACGACATCAATAGGGAGCAAAAATTCGAAATATGATTTAAATGGTCTTGAAGTGCAATGAAAACATACTTTTCTTTCTATTACTCTAGAGCCAAGTGGCAATTTGCACTGTATTGGCACACAGCCTGGGGTTTCTAGAACCTTTTGGAGGAATTCTTCATATGAAAGTAAATAATCGTCAGCCACACAAGTTGTAATTGAGGTCGAAATGGGGAGGTGTCAGGATTACATATATGAAATGATATTTTTATATTTTCACTAGCTTGATACGCTTCAAACTTTTTATTTAAAGATCTCAAGGTTAGTTTTAAGTCTGTCAAGTTAAAAAATACTCTTTAAAAACAAAATAATGTTTCATATGTTTTACGCTCTTAATAATCTCTCATTTCACCTATAATAAAACTTGCGTTTTTTTCTTACACTTCATGTCTTCTTGTCAACTTCAAGAAAATCCACATTATGTACTTGTACAATGCAAGTCAGCTTTACACTCCTGAGCTATATCATTGTAGTTAGTAAATAATTCTTCGAAATTTTATAGAAAGAGTTTTCCAGCCATATGTTTGCTACTTCACAGAGAGCGTTTTCTTTAGTGTCTTTCACTACACTCGTTTAGTACTATTATATTTCCATTATTAGTTAAAAAGAGATTTCAATGTCTAGTATGTATTATTTACTTATATGTTTTAATAACAGAATTGAAAATAAAAAACTTTCTATCGCTAAAATAAATCGCTGTCAATAAAATATAGTCGGTATTTAAATAATTAAATCTTTACACAAATAGGGCTTAAAGGGTTACGCTTTATAAACAAAAAAGTGTTTTCTAATATGAAGTTAATAATATTGTGCTATGAAATAGTAATCTTTTTAAAATCATCCATGATGATGTACAGTGATGCATATTATATTAATATCATAAACAATATTATTTATAAAAAATATAATATGATTTGAGCAGTTTTGAATTATTAATATTAAAAATCAAAATTTTTATTTTTAGTTGTTTTTAATTTCTTATTATGATTAAAGATTGTGAAGGGAACACAATTTTTAATCGTTTTTGTTAGTGATTTCTTGCATCACAGAACTATCACAAATGTCCGGATGAATCTGATTTCAATCACAAAGTTGTATGCCATTTTCTAGTAATTATACTCTATACTAAATCACGAGTTACATATCAATCACCCAAAGAGTCGATATATTTGTTCGGGCCGTCCAGTTTTATTTTTCTGGTCCTATCTAGCTCTTTCAAATGGTTTTGAATCAGAATTATGGGGTTTCCTGATCCACTAGTAGATTTTCCCTTTAACTAGAAGTTACAATAAAATTTCAGTTGCTAAAAATCCTTTTTGGTGTTTACAACATACATTGAAAATTGTTATCATCACGCTTATTGAATGTGTACAAATCCTGTTAATAATGTTGTGTTAATGTAATTCATAATAATATTTAAGCGTGTTTGTACAAAATGACATAGTGTGCGTTTAAATTTAAAAAATAAAGGCTTTCTATGTTCATCTCAATAAACGCAATGTGTGTTTTTACTGTTTTGTGTCAAATTTCTTATATATTGCTAAGACTTGTTACATGATGTTCAGCTATTTCTATGCTATTTTCAGTGGAAATTTCAAATGTTTTTCTAAGTGTCACTCTATTTTTCGTTATGTTTTTTTGGTATCAATTTACAATATCGTGACCATGGAAAGGTATGTTCATTTTTTTTCCTGAAAACTACAATTTTTCCTGAAAACAATAGTGAAAAAAAATTCGTCGGCAACGAAAATCAAAGGAGTTACGATTTTTTGAAATTCTTTGAAAACTCTGTTTTTGACAGTACCTCTGGCAACACTATCCATATTTGACAGTTTGGTATTACTCCGCGGCTCTCTCAAATAAAGATGGGACGCCATTTTGAACTATTTTGTTCCTCCGTGTCTATTCTTAACCTCCTAGTTCAGTAGTGGTAATGGCACACCTTTGTGTTGGATGTTCGTTATCTTACGTGGAAGCAATTCGTAAAGACGAGTATGGAGTTTTGCAATTTTATGTAAACCACGGGGCTTATAACCGGACTAGGCGTTGTGGTAATAGGAAGTGTGGCAACGAACTCGTTGTAAACGAATTTGGGGACTTCTTTTTTCGGTGTGGAAAGTACTACACGCCTGCACCGAAACGAAAGAAAATTAAGTGTCGGTTTACTGCCAGTGCGAAAAAGGGGACTTTCTTTGAAAACGCCCATTTACCATTGACTGACATTTTTTATGTTGTTGCGTCAATATTGTGTCTAGTGCCGCCGCGACAAGATTACCTGGAAAAGAACTTTAATATTAGTTCTAAAACAGCTGTTGACTGGTATTCGTTTTGTCGGGAAGTATTTGTTGACCATGTGGCCAATAATGATGTAACTTTAGGTGAAGTTGGCCACATGTGGAAATTGACGAGGCCAAATTTGGTAAACGGAAATATAATAGAGGAAGACTTATTGAAGGGCAGTGGGTGTTTGGTGGTATAGACCGTACCACACACGAAACATTTTTAGTGCCGGTAGAGAGAAGGGACAAGGAAACTCTCTTAAAGATCATAAAAGAAAAATTTTTACCGGGAAGTACAATTATTAGTGATTTTTGGCGTGCGTACGACTGCTTAGAGGACAAGGGGTTTGTGCATGAGACAGTCAACCACTCAAAGGAGTTTGTGGACCCACGCACTCACGCCCACACAAATACCATCGAGCGGACGTGGAGAAGTGTAACACATAAAATTCCGCGTTACGGCAGGGTAAAAACTCATTTTGTGCGGTATTTGGTTGAATACCTTTTTAAGGCGAAATACCCAAACCTCAATGAGCGGATCCACCATTTCTGGGTTGCGGCTGCAAAACTGTACCCACCTGAACATTAAGGTAAGTGATAAGTTACTGAAATGATAGTGACGAGTACGTTAATCCTGTCAACGATGCCTGCCCGCTGCGCACTGCTTGCTCTTTTAGAAAAAAAATTAACTCGAGCTTGCAAAAGTCGAATCCCAGATCACGTGATGCCCCTGCTCCTTAACGCAATAATGCCCGAAAGGCATCAATATAATACAATAATATTCTTTCCCCCCAGTTTATATGCACCTGTGATAATAATACTAGGCTATAAATGCCCAACCCATGAAAAAAGTCCATTTTCCATGGTCACGGTATTGTAAATAAATACCGTTTTTTTATATATTCTAAGCTTTAAATTTTGTGAAATTTTGTAATTTTCCCTCATGTGAACCATAATGTGATGTGTTTATAGTACATAAGGTTTTGTAAGAATGGCTGTGATTTATTTCATACTTAAATTAGTAACATCAAGACCTATTTTTATAAAACTATCTATTATTTATAAACCATGAATAATTATATTTTTAACATAATCTCACTGTCACAGAGTAACATGTATTAATAATGTATGGTGTTACCAACTTGTACGATTCTTAATGTAATGTATGTACTGGTGTATGTTCATTGCTTAGTGTTGAAATGCAATGTTACTCATATTTGTTAATTGGTTTTGTGTGTTCTCGACTTAATAAACTGTTTTGATGATCCGTGACTTTTTTCACCCCAGAGTTTCTTAGAAGTTGTATCCTTAAATGACCAAAACAATGAGTTTTCGAATGGGTATGTGAACAAAGTGTAAGAGTATGGTACTCCGAATAAAAGACTATACAAAAGTCCTATTATTCATATTTTACTAATTATGTAACGATAAATGGTGTTACTGGAGACAAAGTTTGGACTATGAAGTCTGTAAAATCTTTAATTCAAGTTCAGTTTACTAATATCAGTGCTATAGCAAGTCAGAGTACGCAACACCGTGTTTAATGAATAATTTGCTGTCGTATTTCTTTCTTATAGGAAGGTTACATATTATGTTGGTACGTGTTAAAATATCATACGGCTGTAGTCAGTTTGCTTTATAGTATTTATTCGGCGATTCTTATTTTTTACCATCGTTATGTTGTTTTATAAAGGAAGCTGTGCTTTTCATTATACGCTCTTTCTGTACATATAATAGTACATATTATTATCCGATTCTCAACTTTAACGACGAGTAAGATGGTTCTACTCATCATTAAATAATAGTAGCTATTAATACTAAAAAGGAAAAAGTGTCTCACAAAGTTCCAATATTTCTATCTCTTACTTTACAATTCAGTTTGTTCAAATATATCAGCACAGCAGTTTCTTTCATTTATCTAATACAAATGGGTATCTTGAAAGATCAGGAATATATAATTTTGCTTTCTGACATAATCCAAGGTTTTTGATAACAAATATTATAGTTATTTAAAAATCAAATACGCTTTAATGATATCTTTAATAATGAACGATCATGCCACCTTTCAAGTATACAGGTCCTTTTGTTCCTAAGATATCGTATTCTGCAAACAGAAAGAGACACAGGCGGAAATGAAACTTTTTAAGCCCCTGAAGTAATAAACTTCGGTAACTCTGTAAATAAGTGGGGTGTGAACCATTATAGATATGTGAACCTTTAAAATTCACCTATTTATATTGGTAATTGTCTTTTAAATATTTATTATTGGAAGAATGAATATTTAATTGTGAAACTTAAGTGTAAATCTATCATCTAACTTATATTTAAAAAGTAAACTCTACCCGCTCTTAACACACCCCCACGCCACCATTACCCGGGGAGTTTCTCAGCCCTGTAATAATAAAATTTGAAAGTCTAACTTAGTGAGTTAGTAACCTAATGCTGAAAGGTAAACGGCCTTTCACCTCAGGCCTGCAAATTACACAAGAATTGACATTACAAATGGAGATACGGGTATTACTAATCCTTATTTTAAACACCTTTTTGATGTATCAAATAAAGTTATATTAAATAGTTAAATTATGAATTGAACTATAAACAAATAGCAATCTATTATTGAGCATAACTTTAAATAAAGTCGATTAATATACTTGTAAAAAAAAATACTTGTTTAAAAGTAATGTATTATCAGTAGGTTTGGCAAAATATTTATTTATCTACGGTATTCAAATAAGCAAGATTAACATCTAAAAATGAGACAGTATCAGTATAAAACTGAAAATATAAGTATGCTTGTTAAATTTATGTTATTACTAAAACTTTCAAGGTGTTTCTTTGAAGTACAAGCATTTCTTATTGGGAAAACAATTTCAGTAGAAAAGAACAATTATAAAAAGATTTTTAATTCTTTGAAGTCCATCAGCATAAAAACGCCATCGTCACATGTGAATCCAAAACATATAATTTTTCATTGAACTTAAATATAAAATTTTACTCCAAAACACTTTGTTGTGTAAAATAAAAATGTTTAAACAAAAAAAATGCAGTATTTGTTATTTTTAGTAATTTTGTGCAGTTTAAATTATGAGCTATAAACTCAGTTAAATGAAACATTTTTAGGCACATACATTTGTTTTTTTCCAGACAATTTCCAATCATTTAGTAGGAGTCTGTCACCTTTATATCAATAAGAATGTGATAACTTTGCCTTCATATTTTCATATCGTACAACAGGTATTTACATTCTTAGGGAGATTTAAACATCCAAAGCCATTTACAGGTTTTATTGTTGGAATCAGCACTACCATGAAATGAAACTCATTTCCTCGAACGATTTAAATCTCACAATTACCGTATCCAACATAAAACCCCAGTAATATTCCGAGATAGGTAATCAGGGAGGGATTTAATCTCTTTAACGTTGGCATTGCATGAACATCAGATCTTAGTTGGCTTTCATTGGCGGGTAATGGTGGTGTTATTAACATTAAAGCTTGGAAACTAGGTTAATGCTGGGAGAAAACACCTTCATCAGTAGACAACATATTGCCAGGAAAAGCAGGATTCTTGGATTTATCTCACTTTCCAATAAATATTTTAGCCATTATATAATTTTCGTGATTATGCCTGTGAGCACTGAATATAATGTACTTGACATCCAGCTGAGAAACGAAATCTAGTAAGATTTATTGCCAAACATTTCCAGACATAGTACGAGATTCATCCATGTTGCCTAGGCGACAAAACATATAAGTTATGTTGGACCACATGACACCAGATGTCCAAAACTAAATGGAACACAACTTGTATTGTGTTCACACAACCTTGTTTTTATTAAAACTAATGCAGATATTTCCCCAATATAACAGAAATCGACTGTTAGCCGCGCAAGTTTTGGTGGAGATCGAAATAAAAAGAAATTAAAGGTAAAAACTGAGTTTACTTTTTTACGATTTTTCTTAGCTTGACGAACTTAAAACCAGTCATAAGACTCGTACGTAAGTTTAAGAGATACCTAGCAATATTCGGTACTTTGGGATTATACCGACCACACCAGTATGAAGAACACAAAAATATAAATTTATAGAAACAAACATGATAGAACGAAAAAACAACTGTTTAATTACATAATTACAGGCATTTCCAGGTATTATGATCGGTATTGTTGTCGCTGTTATCTTATCTTTCTCGATAATCCCGATTAGGGCAGGGCGCGGCATCACATGATTTGCACGGTACATAATTGCCTTTCCATTACAATTCAATTTATATTTCTGATCAGCCCCTCTAGAATTTGATATTTTACTCATAGGTACTATCTCGAGGGATGTTTTTCTTTCGTCGACATCATCCTTCGGTGCTGCCCCGCGCTGATGGCCGGAGGCACTCGCATTTTGGGTGGCGGAGTGCGATCAAGAATAAAAACAAGTTTTGAGTGTTTTTTCAATAAAGAGTTTAGTTTTAGTTTAGTAATGTTTGTTTTTGTTGAATTTTTGTGTTTGGAGAAATGTAGAGGTAAAACACGGAAGTACAACAAAGCGACGCACCAGCTGAACGGGCGACGAGACTCTGCAATCACGTTATCTACTAGACCGCTCGACTTTGACCTCTGTCTGAGGGTGGGTAGGGGTTTGCGATAAGACAATTCCTGTTTTATATTGACGAAATGTTGTTCTACGCTAATCTAGTAATCAGTAGAAGCAAAATCTCAAATTATGATTCATGCCTGGGTGTGGTCGTTATAATCCCAAAGTACCCAATATTCATACTTACAAAATAACACCTTTTATCTGTAACTATTTGTCTCAACTTCGATTATTATTTATGAGTCTGACGGTCGGTTTTCATTGAATCCAGGTAAGAAAAATATGATATGACTACATGTCAGGATTTGTTTGTTCTAATTTGTAATAATTGCACACTTGAAATAATACAATATTTCTTAGGACAAAAAACTGCGTAAAGAAATTTGTTTATCTAAAACAACTAAAACAACTAAAATTTGTTTATCTGCATGGTTTATCCCCCATTTGACCTACGTACAAAATGAAAAAGGAACTATAATGCTCGTATGACGATGGTTATCAATAGCTGTACCACAGTATATGGAATGAAAATGAATAGTGCAAGGCTCAGGAAAATGTTAATTAATAGATTAATGATTATTTACCGTAACAATTTTCATTTCATTGTTGAGACAGGTTATGATTTAAATTAAATAATATTCAATCACTTATCAAGCAACTTCACTTTTAACTAAGTTGCTAAATCAACTACATACAACATAAAGTAAAATTTGCAGCAAAACCAAAGACGAAAACAATTAAATAAGTTCAATTATTTGGATCTAAAAATACAAGTCATAAAAACAAACAAAAATTTAAAACATATCAAAAACTCAACCTCAAATGACCCAAAGCCTTTAATAGTATGATCCAAAAACTACTAAATATCACTATGGACGAAAAAGATGATATTTAAGAGCCGAACATTGGTAAATTTATTGCAATGAACAACGTATACTACACTTAAATATTCAATAAACTTATCTTGAAAAAGAAGACAAGATTCACTACCTCAATAGAACAAAATAATAATAAAAAGTTTATCCAATTCATACATCGAGCGAAAATTTCCAATTTAATAAAAAAATTTTAAATAATCAAGGATTCCATGGCCTATTGAATTAAAAAACAAAAAGAAATTTGGTACACGACATCAAAACACCAAGACCACTTTTAGAGTTTAGGAGTAAATAAAATCGCATGCGATAAAACTGTCTAATAATTTACACCGATCAAACAGGCCGTAGCTTTAGAACACGATATAAAGAACATTTTCCTATATAAAAACCTCAAACTTGTAAGGTTTGTTGAAAATTTCATCAACAAATTTTAAAAAATGCCTGGGAGTATTTAAACACACACTGAAATGCAGAAAACTCACACCTTGCAACATATCATATCCATATGGAGCAGTTTCAACATAACCCAAAAAGTGAAAATGAGTGTGCTTCAAAGTAAAATTATATGTGGCAACATGATGAAATTTTACAAACACGAATAATATTTTTTCTTCTTCTCCCAATAGTTGCATGACAATAAACAAATGTCAACATAAAAAAATCCACTTTATGTCCAAACTCCAAACATTGTGACAGTCTCTTTCGGTCGAGGTTATGATGCTTTACCATCATAAAACATCTCGTATACTTTATTTTTCTCACTTTTTCGGTAAAAATATTTGATTTACTGTGTTTACCATTATACGTATTTGACTAGAGTTCGTATATTTTAATTAACCTACGTGCTCAAAACGGGTGATGAAAAAGTAACATTAGATTTCCTATACACCTTTGTGCCTGGAGATGATTCAATTTATATTGAAACATATCTCACAACAATAAGATAAATATTGCTAAGATGAGTAATAATTTATCTAACGGTCTGTGCTTTGGAGGAGATCTAAGGCAAGTAGTTACAATCCTTTCACCCGTGATCCTTAACTGCGTAACCCTTCTAGTACTGAACCGTGTTTTCTGAACAATTTTACAGGGAAGACTAAATCCAGAATTGTATCTAGTGTTCGTTTCGTACAAATCGGTTTTTAAAATCCATTTTTACATTTTTAGAATCCATACTGAATAACGTTTTGGTGACATAAGTTGACTACTTTACTGACGTAAACTTCAGTTACAAAAAGAAAAGTGACAAACAGTTTCGTATACTCTGGACGTTTATAATAATTAAGGAATATTTTCTTTGTATTTGTTGAAACGATAAAATAAATTTAAATTTTAACACCAGAATTATGAAATAGAATGTATAAACATTTTTAGGTTTATTTTTCTATATGTTTATAATAGTATCCTACTTAAATCATAGCTATACGTGCGGTCCGATTAATATTGTAATAAACTAAATAACTGTCACTCTCTGATGAAATTTATCAAAAGTATGACAACGTGTGAGTAAGAAAGAGAACGAATTTACACCAGAATTGCAAGCTATATCATAGCAAAAATTTGCTTTTACTACATTTGGATTCATTATTAAGTGACAGCAGTAACATAAACTATCGAAGTGATGGTTATCTCTTCTGTAATGGCGCAAATCTACAGGAATGTTTTGTAAAATCATATCAGCTTTTCACGTTCATTTGAACGAAGACGTTCGAGTCTGTTATAAAATAAAATGTTTTAACTACGGCACCCTGTTGAATAAAACTGAACTGACGATATAAATTGATATGACCGAGTGTTTTAATTGAGGGACAGTCATTAAAACATACGAGCATGCTAAACCCCGTTTTTCAAAAACCAGTTTTTACTCATGCTTCTCATCAGATTGATCAATGCTTTCAGCCAGTACATTCAAAAAGCTTTATACGAAATAATTACGAAGTACACTCTATCACAGCAGATCTGAGGCTATACTTTAAACATGGGCATTACGTTTAAAACGGTGTTATAAATAGAAACCCGTTTCAAATGTATACATTTTTTTCAATACCAAGATCAATGCTGAATTATTAAAAATATTGATTATCTGATAATGGTTTATAATTCATATTCAATATTGAGATTCTCATGGAAAATATACATTAAATATAGAATATAAATTATAGCTATTAAACAATAATCGTTCTATTAACACTAAATTACTATTCATATACTGAACACTAAGTTTGTTTAGTGAAAGATTTATGATTTGAGACGAGTTTCCATTTATAGGGCAATTTTCAACTTTCATTTGCCGCTGCCGGCAGCTAACTCGCGTCCCTATTAATTTTAATTGGATTTATGTTAACGAGTCTCTTCTAAAAGAGCCTGATCTCATTTTTAGCCCTGTTCTATCAGTCTCTATGAACCACTGGTATATGCGAGGATCTTGTCGAACAGGATAAAGGGGAGAGCCGATGAAGTACAAGGTCGATGGTACTGATAAAAGTCCTCCTTTCACGATAGGAGTTGAACCTGCGTTATGTCTAACTGACATCAAAGTCCGACGTCTTAGACCGCTCAGCCACCGTCACTCCTACAGATAAGTGAACTATTTCCTACAAAACATGTTTTAAATATATCTCTACCACATTAGTTCCAACTCACTTTTTTAACTCTTTATTTTATGTTGTGTTTAAGGATAATTATTTATTTTAGTTTCCTTCTTCCCAATTTCCTTCTCTGCACATTTCCATTGCCTTTTTCTAGGTCTTGATATATGTAAAAAGATGAATAAAGGGTCGAAAATACTGTAAAAATGTTTTCTCACACCTAATTATCACTGCCTTTGATTATTATTTTGATTCGAATAGTAAATTAGGTTGAGACACACTCCACTTTATAGTAATTTATTGATAATTTAAATTTATTTTATATTCAGTATAAAAAATTTCTATTTGTTTTACTTTGAAATATACAAATTGTGTACTCATTCAACTCAGCCCTCACTCACAGGTTTAACCCATGCGAGGGCTCTCTCTTTGTATGAGTATTATAGATTGGTTTTCCAATGTAAGTTGCATTAGTTTTTATATAATTTACAAAATGTATTTTTGTGTTGTTTATTGAGAGAAATAAAACCATTTCAATTTTCTATTTCATAAGGCCACAAGTGTTCATAAAGAGATTTGAATTATTCATGATTACGTAATTTATATTCCTGTAAAACTATTATATAAAAGATTTTAGATAGACTATATGTATATTTAGTTTTTAGTTCTTATAAATAATTTCTATCTATTTTATATTAATTAAATATCTCT
This sequence comes from Homalodisca vitripennis, assembly GCF_021130785.1. Taxonomy (NCBI): domain Eukaryota; kingdom Metazoa; phylum Arthropoda; class Insecta; order Hemiptera; family Cicadellidae; genus Homalodisca; species Homalodisca vitripennis. Next base: position 36,594,468 of record NC_060214.1, read on the forward strand.
AACAGTCTAAAACCAGTAGAAACACACAATGAGGTCATTTATAGTTGAGTTATTGTAGATGGTTCGATCAAATTATGTACACGCGAAAGCACTAAATACACACACAGATACAGTTTCAGATAACGATTATAGCCACACGTGTATTCCACGATTAAAACTGTAATTCCTCAATATGTGGATTCCCGTATGGGTATACAGTTCGAGGACTTTAGCTGCGCGCGTGACCTTGAGTGTCTGATGATTGGCGGGAGGGGCGGCGGAATACCGTTATGCGCTGCGTCCCGAAAACATTTCCTGTGACTCATGGGTAAAACCCTCCTTTCAGGAATCGTATTGGCAATAATTGTAAGTAACATTTGTTATTAGAAAATTATATTTATTCTAGAATTTTAATTAACTAAATATTATTATTGAAGTGACTGTAAATTAAATAAAAAGAGAATACCAAATAATAACAATAATAGGACTTATCCTTATTTTTCAGTTGTTATAGTGTTGTTTAACGTGTTTTTGAAAATAACGTATTTGTCAATACTAATCGGCAAATCGAAATCGTGAGTCGAAAGTCGTTAAAGAGATTGTTGCGCCTTCATCTCAGCGCCTAGCATGTAAAAGCAACCTGCCACACAGATAGCGTTTATTTGTTTAAAGGGTAGTATTTGGGCTCCACGAGCACAGCTACATTCCTCCAACTGTACTTGGCCTCCTCCCTCACTCCGTTGCCAGTGATTCTTGGTGAGGACTGTGTTTGAACTCTTATCTGTGATTTAACAACCAATCTACAATGGACATTATGTAAACGATGTGGGAGCCCTTTAAGAAGTTGCGACATCTAAGTCGTGTGACAAGTGAAGACGAGTTCGATAAGTAGCGTCATTCAACTCCTTTTCCCTCGACCTACCTTTGTCCTTCATAACTCACTCTTGTTAATATAATTAATTAGTTAAAATTGCATTAATTGTTATCCAAACCGAATTATTTAATCTATAATTGATCACTAGTTCTCTAAGCCTGAATAATTCTTATTCTGATATGCTATATTAGTTACACTTATGAAAAATCAAATACATATGAAATTCTATCAAAACGTGTTTAGTTATTATGCATATATTTAGGATAAGGTTCTCTCGGATGTGTGTGGAGAAGACTTCAATATTACTCAACTCCAGTCCATCAGTGTTAGTATGATAGATAGAGTCCATGTTATAGCACGCAATAGCTTGCCTGATCTGCTTTGGTTTGTGACAGATCAATACACACGGTTAATAGAATTTCAGATAATAGCAGTTCAGTTCTGTTGACGCTTTGCAGCTCTCACTGGGCCAGTTCATAATATCCAGACATATATATCGTATATACACGCGGGCGCGCATTTTGAAATATTATAGATATAAATAACGTACAGTAATTTGTGTAATTGCATTGTGTTACTTCAATTACTTTGTTTTGAATTTTTATAATCTACGAGACCTTTTAACTAACCTATTATTAATTAACCTATTAACTTATTGCGATTTCTGGACTTTTTAGATTAAATTTTGAATCCAGTTTTTCAAGTTTACTATAGAATTTTGGAATAAGGAAATGCACTGTAGAGGTTTTAACACCTTCCGCCCAGCTAAGATAATTGGGAGAATGCATAGTCGTGGAGTATACATACTCATACTTTATTCACTCCTCTGTAGATTTTTAAAAACACACATTTTTTAAATTTAATTCCACGACCATACTAACGGTTTTTCATCTTTTCACCTATGTAACATTTCGTACGTTTTTATTCTACGTTCAATTAAATTAGTAATAATTTCTAACTAATTAAATCAAGAGTCAAGAGATTACTTATCTCAAGCAGGGCTAGAGCAGATCAGGCATTTTATACACGCCAACAATCAAAGTCACATAGTTGACCCCAATGTGACTACCCATGGCGCACGTGACGGCTTAGCTTTGCCGTTGGACCTCAGAACTAAGTGATATAATCCCCGACCCCAGGATAATATGTAATATATGTAAAACAGTTATAATATTGCCAAGTCCTCTGGCTTCCTTATATTACAGTAATTTTTATCTGCCAAAGTCTTAAGTAATGTTTCATATGGGAGTAACCCAGTCATTCCTTTTCTAAGAAGTACACTCGATACAAGTCAATGGAAACATTGAAATTGCAGTATATAATTGTGCGATACAACTTACAAGTACCTGGCCTTCTATAAATTTTGAAAACAACTTGGCTATAATTTTTACATTTTTTAACCTTATAATAAAGATAAAGATATTTTTTATTACCAATGGGTTTTACTCTATTGCATATTCCTAATCTGGCCAAGTTCTCTCTCTGTTTTTTAAATTAGATTTTATAAATATTCATTATTCATTGTATTCAATATTTTTTTAAATTTTATTTAGCACTCAAAACTTCTTAAAATTGGTTTTAGCTCCAATTTATACGTTCACTTGTTCAATATTGTTTATTGTCATTACTTTAGCTTTATCCACAATCGAATATTTTACATAAGATAGTTGTAGGAAGTGTGAAAGAAAATATCAAAGAATATTTACTCAACATTATCTAAAACCAATAGATGGATCGTCAAAGTGAAAGTTTTCCCAAAGTGGGAAGTTTGTGACGGGAGGTAAAGAGCAAACCAATACTGCGATACCTTCGCTAATGTTTCCCCGTGGAATAGAAGTACAGTACTACAAGGATTACCCAATAACAATATTACCTTGGGCTCAGATATTATGTTCCTGATACTGTGCCGTGTTGTTGTAGTTTAGTTGTAGCTGTGTTTACGCAGATACGCATTAGTTGAATTCGCATTAACGACGTACATATTTTTATGTATGAGTAAATCTAACATTTTGAAATAATATGAAACGCGTCTTCTTTTATAACAATCAGCTTTTAGAATATTTGTTTGTTATAGAATTTGTTAACCTAATTAGAATAGTAAAAGATATAATGGTGTGATCGGAAAAAAATATTGTAATTCAATTTAACTTTATTCATAATTTACAAAATATACACATACGGTATATACCGTTACTATTATATTGCAATGCGTATATTTAGTTACTACATAAATAATTAAATAAAGAAATTGACATTAAAATATTATTTATATGAGTTAAAACATTTTCAGATTAAAATGATTTTAACTTTTCTTTAAATATGAAAATTTATGAAATTTTAGGAAATTCTTCTGGAAGAAATAACCTTAATTTTGGATCCTGCAGTTGTATCCTTTTTATTAAAAAGGTCTTAGTAACATTAAAAATTCATAAATAACTTCTATAGCAAGTGTTATAATCATGTATTTACCTCCTAATTTACATAAACTATTTTTATTTAATTTCACAAGCATGATGGTTCGAAAAGTATATATACCATACGTGCTAAGGATTTTTAATTTAGAAAAGTGTTGTTTAACAGATTTATTGCGTTCCAAATTTAAACCTATTCTAATCGCTTTTTTTCTTGATGAAGAATTCAGTCTAAATTTATTTTTGTTGTATCTCCACACATGATTATACCGTAAGACATGTGTAAATTGATTAATGAAGGGGGTTCAGATGGCAGAAAAAAATTTTAATGCATTTTTATTGTATTAGATATTTGTGTTCATATACATGTCACAAAAATTTTAAGACCACTCCCATCAAAATCTGTGATTTAGTAAAAGAATTATTCCACTTTTAGTGGACTTATGTCATGCGTCTATACCAAATTTTAAGTAGCTCTGCCGTGAATTGACAAGACAGGAGCAAATTGCTTAGCAACAACTTACACTTTCTGCAATGAAATTTATATTAGTACACAGTAGTAAGTTCTTTTTCTGTTGAATGTGTTAGGTCGGTAGTTCTGAGTGTTTATAAACAAGACAATTTTGTTTCTGCTGTTTTATTGTGGCTGTTTCTGTTTGTTTACCAAACATAGGCTATTGTGTTGTGTCATGATATTGTGAATATTATAACATATTTTCAGTGATAAATAGAGACGTAAAAGTGTGTTCAAGAAAAGGAAAAATGTTGGGGTTCAAAAACACAAGCCAGAAAGTGATCAACAAGTTGATTCAATAGTAGTCCTAGGCCTAACCCCAAAACAAGATGACTTACCTAGTGTAAGCTCTTCAAAGATGAAAATAGGTGATAGAGAACTAAGTTACAGTGAGTATGAAGCAGAGAACATGTATGACCTATAGAGTCACTTATGAGTAAGTTCCTGGAAATTAGTGCCTGTAGGGTTTTTATTTGGTAGGTCAGAAACTGTGTTTGGCGTAAAATATAAATATTATTTAGGGGATGGCGATTCCAGTGCTTTTAGCTCTGTTGCTGACAGTAAGCCTTGTGGAGATGACTATGTGATTGAGAAAATGGAGTGTTATGGACATGTACAAAAAAGAATGGGTGCTCACCTAAAGAAACTAAAACTAAAATGAGGAAAACTTGTCCTTGCCGATGGAAAACCATTGGTGGAAGAAATAGCCTTACAGATGAACGCATCTTAGCCATTCAGAAATATTACGGATTAGCTATTTGGAGGAATACTGTAAATTTAGATAAAATGAGGCAAGCAGTATGGGCTGAATATTTTCATTTGTTGTCCACTAATGAAAATCCACAGCACGGGCTCTGTGAAAAAGGCAAAGAGAGCTGGTGTAAATATCAGCGAGCAGTCTCCAACAATGAAATATACAGTATGATCATTTGAAGCACATGCATATACCTGAAGTTATTATGAGCCAGATGAAGCCTATTTTTCAGGATTTGGCAGATCCTGCCCTTTTGAAGAAATGCCTGCATGGTAAGTCCCAAAATCCCAATGAGTCGGTCAATGCTGTAATTTGGTCACTACTACCCAAAACGGTGTTTGTAGGTGTACAAACCTTGGAGTTTTTTTGTTTTATGAAGCCATTTTAAGTTTTAACAGAGGAAATGCCACAAGGTGCCTTGTCTTGAAGGAACTTGGAATGACTGTTAGTAAAAACACAGCTTCAGTAATGTGAACTAGACAGATTGCGAGTGCAAAGGGGCGAGCGAGAACTTTCAAAACTCCAGAAAAAAGCCAGACAACGACGTGAAAGTGCCAAAATGAGGTTGTAAGAAGGTTTTGCTGAAGAAGAGGACCCAGACCAACCATCGTATGGTGCTGGATTGCACTAAACTAATTTTATAGGTCAGTAATTGAATAATTTCCCGTAGGCCAAATCTTTATTTGCGTTTTCCCCGAATACCGTGATTTTTTACATAAATGACCCGTTATCTCAGAAACTACAAGAGATACAACTCTAAAATTTTTACCACATCCTCTTGAAGTTATTATAAAAACTTTAACATGGAATTTTTTAGTTTTATACTTTAGTTTTCTTTTACAGCAAAAAGTATAAGATTTTTTCGCGTTTTTATGATAACATTTAAAAAAATCATAAAAATGTAAAGAAAAAAGTTAAAAGGAAACTCACGAGTTAAAATCTTTATGACATGATATATAAGTACCAAAAACATTTTCACCTCTTTAACTTTAGTAGTTTTTGAGAAAACTGGTCATCAATATTGCAAATTTAACATGGTAAAGCTAGTACTATCCGAACCCCCTTAATGCGTTATAAATAATTTTTAATTTTTCAATATTATATTCCCCCGACATTATTGTAGAGCGTAAAGACGAGAGGAGACTTTATTTACCACAACATCTTTATGGTCTACATGTTTATCCCATCTGAAGTTTTTTTTCAATAATAGTCCAAAAAGTTTTGAGTTTTCTACTTAATTCAGTTTTAAACTTTCTATATAAATATTTATGTTTGATTTCCATCTGTTTTTTTAATACAGAATGAAATAAAATTTTATTTTTATTGATTTTGTAGTAGATATTTAGTGTCTGAAATAATGTTTTACAGTTAAAATACTTAGAAATGGTTTAAACTCAATTTCCTTTTGACTTTTCCTTTTGAATTGTAATGTTATCAACGTAGAGGCACACGGAGCCATCCACCTGTATCACACCTGGCAACTCCTTTAAATAGAAAAATAAATAGAAGAGGGCCAAGGAAGTATCCCTTACATACTCCATGTTTGATAGTTTGACAGTTTGAATAAAAATTTCAACCATCAAAAACGTCTGAATGTATTATAATATTTCGATTATTATTACGATTTATTTTCGTTTCATTAAATGGTTCCATCTCCAGAAAGAAACCTACAAAATCCTCCAAATATGTTATTTAGTTTGATCTAATGTAAGAGTATTAATTTCGAAGGCTTGATTTCTGTATGCCATTTTACAACAACAAATTTAATCATGTTAAGCCACAAAGAATTTGCCAATTTAAGACCAATGACCAATATACCTTCAACAATATCAAACAATCAAACAGAAAAGTTAAAAAGCCTGATTTATAAAAAAAAAACTTTTTTAGGCAACAATTTTGTTAAATTCCGTTTGTTATTGTCATTTCGCCCCAAAACTTAATATAATTTAAATTTGAAACTACTTTAAGCAACTTAGTTTCTGCCCTATCACTGTTATTTTTTAAATTCTTTTAAAGTTACTTAAAAACCTCATGTAAGTAAAACATTAAAACTTGAATATATGTACTCTTACATTAAAGTTTCTCTGAGATGATTTCCAGCAAATACAATGTATAAGTATTTCTATTGAGGTTAGTAACCCTACTAATCAACGAAAATCATTAGTCAATGTTAGTATTAGAATTGGCCATGTAATAGGCAATATCCATTTAAATTAACAGTATATATAACCAATAAAATATTAATCTTGGACTCAGATATTACATCAATTATTTCTCTAAACGCCATGAGTCGCGATCATAACGCATTGGAGACGCATTTTTGCAGCCTAGTATGCACTTATGAGCGTCACTGGTCTGTGGTTACCTAACCGTGGGGGGGGGAGGGTTGTTTATATTAAGTTAACGTTTGTTAGCTTGGGTGAAAATTGAGGGTATTGGTGTTTCTTTTATAGTGTACCAGACCCAAAACACTCATTTTACATTGTTTTGTATTTTTTATCGAAACAAATCTTCATTTAAGTTATTTCATGTTTTACAAGGCTTTTTTTACATCATAACCATATTAATAGCTTTTAAGAGTTAAGCATTTAAACCCATACGTGGCTGAGCATTAGCTATGAGATGGAAGGTTTCATTTCTATCTGTCCGTTGCTCCTCACGATATCTTGTCAATAAACTGGTCTACAAACTTGAAATCTTGTATGAAACTTAATTTAAATGTAGTAACAGCGAGTTCCATCATGGTTCATGTCCCAACCCTTGAGAATCGGCTAAACTTTAATGAATAATTTTTGCATTAGACTTAAGTGTAACTACGAGTGTAACGAGATAACTGCATAATAAATATTTTTTTTAATACCGATTACAATAATACGTCGTTTAAACATTAAAGACGTACGTAGCTCAAGACTTGAAACTTTGCATGCAACATCAGCGAATACTATTACTCGTCATGTGAGTTACCCTTACCGTGTTTAATTCGATTATAAACTAAAATATTTAGCATTATCAATAAATGTAACTTATTTTTCATAAAGAAATTATTATAAATATTTTAAAAATCTTAAACAATTGAAAGCGATGATGTCATATTAAAAACAATTCCTAACGAATTGGTTAGATTTAGTAAACTGAATGCCGGGTTGCAATCATCTCTTATATTAGCAGTCGAGTTATTGTTTACTGTAACTGCAAAATAATATTAAACTAAACAACGGGTATTGATTAATAATGGTTCCGCTTAAATAAAGTGCTATTTCTGATACGTCCATAAAAGAGAATACTTACCATTTCTGATACGTCCATCAAAGAGAATACTTACCATTTCTGATACGTCCATGAAAGAGAATACTTACCATTTCTGATATGATCATAAAAGAGAATACTTAACATATCTGACATGACCATGAAAGAGAATACTTACCGTTTCTGATACGTCCATCAAAGAGAATACTTACCATTTCTGATATGATCATAAAAGAGAATACTTAACATATCTGACATGACCATCAAAGAGAATACTTACCATTTCTGATACGTCCATCAAAGAGAATACTTACCATTTCTGATACGTCCATGAAAGAGAATACTTACCATTTCTGATATGATCATAAAAGAGAATACTTAACATATCTGACATGACCATGAAAGAGAATACTTACCGTTTCTGACATGACCATGAAAGAGAATGAAATTTACGACGCAATATTTAAAATAACTGTTTAATAACGAATATAAGTGTTCAATGCTACAAGTACTGTAAGCATTCTCTCCTTACTTAACCAAATAACTTATCTTATAGCTTCAACACAACAAATTGTTTATCGTTAGGGATTGCTTGACCTTTATTATATTTAAGATAAAGTAGGAGGCCCTAAATAAACAGTGAAATATTAGGAAGTGGCATCATTTCAAAGGGACAAATTAATTATTACCCTGTATTTCCAAGTAATTTATTAATAAAAAATACGTATTAGATTTCATTAAATTTTAATGACAATAACACTAACGAAATCTAATGAGTGATAAAGTGTTAAAATCGTGTACTATTGCTATGTACTAATTTCTTTTTAAGTGGCTAATTCAAAGTAACTGTTTTATATCAAGTCTTAAATAGTATTCCGGCACTGGAGAAGTTTAAAACTTCTGTGAGACTCTTAATAATTATTTCAGTAATTATGTAAAAATGGATTAGGACTACCAACCAGGTTCCGTACAAGTTAATCAGGGTTAGTGCTGATCTAATTATAGTGGATCAGGATTAGCTGTCAGTTTCACTAAAAATTAATTAGGAATAGCTGCCAGTTTCAGGTAAAGCGGATCAGGATTAACCGTTAGTTCAGTTAAAGTGGAACAAGATATAGTTACAGTGAATAGATTGTTACCTTTATACGATGAAATGTAGTGCTCTGTTTATTCCCTCTGCTCAATTGAAAGAAAAATTCTATCTATATTGAATATTAAATTGTTGTATATGCCTCTTCGTAATACACTTAAAAAATTTGTATAACTTCAATTCAAGTAGTTTGTTTCTGTAGTCTCCTGGGTACAAATTGATTCTGGAAATTGACTACATAAAACATATTATGTATTTATCAACTTACAGTAGCATATACAAATCTTATGTTTTACAGCGATATAGACACTTTTTAATTTAAAATTTACTACTCTAAAGAGAGCAGTTTAATAATAGTTAGAACTAACTTGAAATTGTTTAGATTTGATGAAAAAGCATCACCTAAACAAAATTATAGTAATATTTATCTTGGTGAAAAATCATTTAAAGCCAATTTCAGATTCTATACAATCATTACGACAATACTATTTTTTAAGATAGTATACTTCAAGTAGAGCGTAAATTTTATAAAATATAAGCACATGAACACAATATCTATGTGGAATTCAGATAGGATATGTGTATGTATTCAGCTTTGGCCACCCAACTGTCAAACAGTCAGCTAATGGTGGGGATGGATAATGGTTTGATAATCAGTTCATTAGTCATTCTTGCATTCACCTGTAATGTTGAATATGCATATTAAATAGATATTATACGATATCATATTACTCTTGAATGGATCGTGACTGACAATTTTTTTTCTCTTAACAATTAATTATAAAAAGGATTTTGTTAGGATATAAGTAAATAATGTGTGTATTATACTGTTTTTATTCTTTAAAATATCCACATATAGTGTTACAATCTGATAAAAATTCATTTATTTTGTTTTAACTGTATTCTAAGCTCAGGTGGTGTCAGAAAAAAATATTAATCTCATGAATTAAAGACGATCTCCTACTCCCCTTCGTCCCCCCCGATCGGGGGGGGTGGCTGCTGAATGATGACAACTCATAAACTGACCATGATTTCGGATATTATTAACACAAAATGAACTTATTTTCGTAAATGTAATTCATTATTCTCTTTTGGTAGAACATTTTGCTACACGATAACTTTTTCTAAACTAAATCTTTTAGAATGGATAATAACAAACTTTTTTATATCTCACTAAAAATGTTGTAAAAATATGAAACCGCATTTTTTAAATCTCACTAATGTTATAGCAAATAAATTATTAAATATATATTTTTACGGTTATGTTATTGATAAAATCTGAATAGAATAAACATATGAATTACACTTCTAACATAATTTGTTATATCTTCCATTATTTTCAGCAATATTATAATGATTGTTTCGTATATTTTTACTAATGCCCAACATTTTATATTGATATTTACCGCTTTATATCTTATAATATAAGAAGGTAATTTTATATATGTTAAATGTTATTTTATTTTTCTTTATTTTTCAATTTTTTGTCATAAGAGCCAATTTTAGTACTAGCTCAAAATTTAGATTCTTTATCTTAAATATTCGTTATATATAGTCAAACAGCCATATATACCGTACAATATATCCAGAAAATAATCCGGGCTTGTTATCCCTTGTTCACCTTCGTCTAGATCACGGATACCCTTATTGTTCTGTTTTCTTTTCATGTACATAATTCTAACAATGTGTTGTATGCATAATTTTAACCTAATTTACATGATTTTTAAAAAAAAATTTTATTTTCAAGGTATTGTTTATAAACTGTGTGTTTATAGGTATAATTCATCTATTCATTATTCGAAAATCCAGGATTAGTATTCATCAAGTTAAAATTGTATCAATATGATGAATTTTTGCTGTTACACGGATATTATATCTCTCTCTATGGTTATGACCGACGAAATGGTGATTCTTCCCCCTTAGTGTTTTTTTATTACACCTGAAATGAGTAATTTCAGTCCTTGGAATTAATATTTCAGTATTTAATGTCAATATTTTCCGAAATAACTTAATAATCTTTTCTAACTTGATCAACAATAAAACTTAATTTGTGATATTTGAAATATATTCAAACGTTTGCTATTTTATAAGCATTAACAATTTTCTAGAAAAAATGTAAAAGGCTTACAGAAAGAAATTATTCAAGCCAAATAATGCGTGGAACTATATATTTAAGTTTTAATAAAAATATGTTATTTGTAATAAATTCATATTGAAGTTTTTATAATGTTTTTTAGTTTATCCTTAATTTATTTTAGTTATTTTATTTCCAACCGCGAAGATTTTAAAGGAAAAGAAACACATATAAAAGTAAAACCGTGTTTACCAGAATAAGATATGCTTAGAATTTAAAATATTAACTTTCTTTAAAATCTTTATGTACTTTTAATTTTGGTTAATAAATTATAGAAGATGAGTTGTATTAATAATCTAAATCAAAATATAATGCAGTTTATAATACCGGTATGAATGTGAAACATTTGTATAAAGTGGAATAAACATAATAAACTAGTCATAAACATGATAAGCTAACTGTCATAATTTATTTAAGATATTAAGTAAATAAATCCAATTGACATTCCACCAACGAACTCACAGCCAATTGAAAACTCCTAACTCAACCAATCGGAATAGAGATGACGTCATGTTATGGAAATACGCCAAACTATTGAGGCGTGGACGGAATGACAAGATTGATTATATTAGCTGTCTGCACCGCGTTCACTGCCGTATAAATAATAATTCCAGTAGTGAAATAATAATATTTACCACTTCTAAGTGGCCTATATGTGGAAATAAAATTTCTAGTGATTTATTATAGGGTAGCATATTGGGTTGCGAGTACAGTAGTATTTCTTTTTGACTTTACTAAACAGTCTTTTCGTAACATTTTATATATAAACTTAAAAAAAAAAATATTATGCTTGACGAATTTATATAGTTCAATACACAGATACTAAATATTAGGTCAGGTTATAAGTTTAAGTATGTTAGGAACATGATAGCAACTCTTATATAAGCGACAAATAATTCCTTTTGTTTTCAAACAGAAACTTGACATCAAAATATGAAATATTTTTAAATAAAACACTCATGTAATCTTTGTAAATGAAATTCTACATCCGACTGGGTTACCAAAAGATCTAAGCTTTTTAATACCCTTTTAAGATCACAGCTATAGCTTTTAAAAATAACTGTTATAGAATATTGGGTTTTTTAGTTTTAATAAATAATATTTAACTATCGTTTATTGTTTGGCTATTTTATTTATTAACACATTTTTAAAATTTAAATTTTATTATTTAAAGAACAACATTTTAGTTCCAATTATGCAATAACTTCTATACGGAGAGCGTAACTTTAAAAACAAATAATGTACTAGATATTCATTTACTTACTCTGAAAACATGTTGATATATTTTATTCGTACTAGGGAGCAAAATTTGAACCATAAATCAGAAAAGAAAGCATTTATATTCGTCACATTATTATTGTTTTCACATATACGTTATCAATGTTCAAAACTACGACAGAAAAATAGCTTTAATTAATGACATTATTTGTTAATGAGCTGTACTGGTGCCAATTAGTCCTTTATCTCTTGATGATAATCTACATTATATCGTTTGTCTGATAATTTAATGAGTTTGTGTTCAATTATGTTTGGATTAGTAGTAGCCCTGTAAATACAGGTTTGTATTGATTTTATTCATTTTATCAAACAAACTTTGCTCAAACACAATTATAAGTAGCTTTATAAACTATTCTACTTCCAAATTCTATGCACACTGCATTTTTAAACACCTGTTCTTTAACATTATTGCCTTCATAAAAAGGAATTTTAGGGTTTTGTACATGTCTGTACCCACAGCGAAACTTTCATTGTCTGTTAGGGGGTTTCTTCGTCAATAGCATTCATTTCCCCCATACTTTTGACTCTTCTACTTCAAACTCGACACTAATTCTTGTAATTTTTACTTTAGTCGCTGCTCCATACATCTTCGCCTTTTGATTTCTGCAATATTCTCAATAAGTAAAACCTGAAATTCATTTAATTCAATTAAAACACAAATGAAACTAAACAATTTAGATCATATATTAATACGTTAATTAACAAATTATGTATGTTTTAAAATTATGCACATTGATTTAGATTTCAAACAACTATTGATGACCAAACATTTTCGTTCACAATTTGAAAAAGTAAATATTGTTTTAAGTATCTTTTAGTCTCCTTTTCCAATTGTGTTATTGTGATATTAACTATTATTTGTGTGTCTGACAGTCATAAAGGGTGCCTACGTTAAAAATTTAATATAAAAACAAATAAATATTTCATATCATTAACCCTCTTTTTACTCTCTCATTTTGACCTCTCCAAAATTAGCGTGGCTGTTGATCGATATATGAATTCCTGTAAGGATTTCAAGAAAATTCAGGTTGTGTTCTGATATATTACGAATTTGCTATAAGCTTCTGGACTACGAAGCCATTACGCGGCTCATGGTGTAGCGTACATCTATGTTATATTTGCTATGGGTTTACATCTAAAATTAGTTAGAACGTTTATTTACTCTTTCTTTTATAATAATAAGTACTTTATATTCACCGTACCAAAGTACGAGTAACTGAGTTTAATCAGTTATCCTAATGCTAAAACTCAACGAAAAAATGTGTTACTAATTAAGCTGTATAAAATTATGAGTATGGGCATGTTTTATGTCATATCCGCATTACTTTGAACTGTTACATTGCGTTACATTATCTGGAATTTTTATTATAGTTTAATATTTGTTAATTCTTGTTGAGGCATTTAAATACTACTCTCATCTTTGTAGTAACATTAAATTCCAGGATAATAACATTTGAAAATAAAAACAGGATCAGCGTATATGGTAATTATAATAGTATGCCGAGCCTATGTGCCAAGAAAATAATTGAACACATTAAACAGAAAGTATTCCATAAATGAAATAAATAATTTCCATAAATAAATGCCTTAGAATGCATATGTTCTGTATATAAGTGTGTGTTTGATTTCAACGTAGCTGAGTTTTATCTAAATAACCTCTATAAAGTTGAAATGTTTATATGTACTGTACTCATAAAGGACCAACGATAATTAAAAATGTTTAAAAAATTCAAAAATAATTATATAAATTATGTTATTGAGACTGACTGCCTCAAAGATACACAAATACTTTAGATGCCATGGTCGATTTTATTGTACTAAAATTAGAATTAAAGTAAGAAATGGAACTCCTAAATTAAATAATTTTTCATCACAATCACCGTACTCGTATACAGGTTCTCAATAGTTTAAAAACACCAATTTATTCTATTATCCCACTCAACAAATGATTCTCTATGGAAAGTCACTAAACAGAAAAAAATCTACTATGGGGCATCGGTAGGAAAACCGTGTAGTATAACGTACCAAGAGAACTAAAGCTTAAAGGTGATGGAACAGGGGGAAGGGGTTCAAAAGTCACTTTTCTGGTTTTTGGGGTTTCTGAGACACGTACGCAAAATAAAAACTAATAAAATTATCTACATTTTTTGTTCTTATTTATTTTTGTTAACTGCTACAGTTAAAAAATATGCTCTTGTAAATTCTTAATTACAAACATCTTTATCGTACAACCCTTTTGTCACAAAAGTTCTTCAGTTATAGAGAAAATTTGTTTACTTAAACTTTTGTTTCTTATAATTTTATTTTTGTTGAACCGACATTTAAAAAGAGTTTGTTTTTACTCGAATAGGCAATTTTTCTAAGAACCGTTACTTGGTAAAAGTTATTTTTTTTCTATTCCCATTCATTGTACATAATAATACTCAACCTTCAGTCATGATCAAAACAGGATGGTGGTTTATTGGGATTGGCGAAAGGAAGAGAGGAACAAGAGGAAATGGAAACAATGGACAATTTTTACATAACAATATTTCTTATTCCAAACTTGCTTATAGTCGATTAAAAACTGACAGATTATTTTTGTAGAGGTGGAAATTTTCGGTAGGACCAACCGCTACAGAGATATAGACAAAAAACAAAAAAAGGAACTTTGGACTTCTTTTCCGCCTCCCAAAGAGTTGAGGACCTGTAGAATGTTATGCCAATAGTTACCCCGAGCAACATCCAGTAGTTAGATTCCTGCTTATTGACTTTCGTATTAGACTCAATTGTCCAATTTTCGACTACACTAATGACTATATATCAGTCATCATGAATATAAACATTAAGGAATGCTACACTATACTATAAAAACAAAAAAGTAGTAAAAGCTTTATATTGGTTTAAAATAAAGGGACTATTACTAAATAACACTAAAAGCCAACTTATATATGTCTCAATGATACAATGACTATAAGTAAAATTGTTATAAGAATAAATAGATGAATAAATTATTATAAAGATGTTATAATTTGAGTTTTTGAGTGACTAAATTGAAAATCTTCATACGAGAAACAAAAGCACTACAGATTAGGGTTGTCAGAATTGTATGACTGAACGACAGAAATTTCACGACAACGGGACCCTCCGTATGCCAGCATTTCCTGGGTGTCTTAGATTCATAATGAGCGAATATTACCATATTACACAACTTCACCGGTTTCAGCTTCACAAGGAGGTCTCAAAGCGTTAATCCTCCTTTGATCAAAGGCTCTGCTAGAGGTGAAGCCTGACGTATTGTACACAGTTATATTTTTATCTCAAAATCCACAAACCATTTTTTTAAAAATAATTTTGAAGCACGTACAATAACAAGACAATTTTTTGTGACGGCAAAGTTAAATTTATAGCAATAACATCTCACTGTATTAAATATTTATATGTTTAAGGAATTTTTAGACATAACTATGTACATAAATATTGTTAACATTTCATTTTTTCAGACTGTCTAGTTCTAATAGTTATGTTCTTTTTTAATTTATTCACTTATGAGTTATTTCAATGTTAATTTCCAAACATTATTTTGCGATGTTTTCATTATTGTTTTATTTAAAATAATATGTCTATACACTTAGTATAAGAAACTTAGTTCAAGAAAAAGTTATAGAATTGTCGGAAGTACAGTACATTCCTATTACTAAACTGTAAAAAAAGTGAAATATGAAAGAAAAAACATGATTTAATGGTTTAAACTGAAAATAACTTATCTCTTATGAATATGCAAGTCGATTTGAACTTCCTTAGTTCCATAAAATTATACTAAACTTATTTAATACCATTTTCCAATCGTTATTCCAACTCTAATTTGTATTGATTTTGTATTTGAATGGTTTATAATGAGAGTTACTACCACCTCATGGTACAAGTCTGTTAAAAAAACTTAAATAAAAACATTCATACTTTGAAAATTTAAATAGTTATGCAAAAAAAGTACAATAAATAAGTGGCTGAGTTTTATTGAAGCATATCACTTGAGGGATTAGAAGAATATTATTTTCATGTGTCTATCCGCCCAATAACTTGAAAACGAAATTACCTATAGACGACATTTTTCATGAAGCTACATTTCTATAAGTTTAACTCTTAGTCTTACGATGATGCATTGGGCTCTTGATGTAATGATTAGATTTCAGTTTTAGTCAAAGTAGATCCGAAATATTCAAAGTAGAAAATAGAAATATATATATATATATTTATTTATTTATATATATATATATATATATATATAATATATATACATATATAATTCAATAGAAATGCACGTTTTAAATTCCAAACCCCAAAATAAAAACTGAAATATATAATTTTTCATGGTACTTTATGATTCACGTATACATTTTGTTCACTTCAATTCACTTAGTACAATTGTATGGTCTCTATGGCACAAAATTGGTTCTGAAAATGAAAATTGTAAAGCTTTAAGTGGCGTAGAAACATTGTAAAATTGATTGATATTGCTACATTAAAAGCAAATTGCTATATTTAATATTTACTAGTCTAACGTGAGCAGTATAGTAATTTTTCGATGTCACTTAAAACTATTTACATTATATGCATGAGCACAAACTTTCATGAAGATCCAAATAGAAGGACAAAAATATCATCATGAGAATAACTATAACTTATGGATGTACCAAAATGTACTTGAAGTAGAGGGCTAATTTTATTATGGCTCATCAACATATTAGCATATAAACACAGCTTCATTAACTGAATGTAAAATGTAAAGTTGAACAATGATTAAATATTCACTTCATTAGTCTCTGTGGTCTTGCATTCTTACGTTACGTTGAATATGCGTATTAAATATTCATTATATGGTGTCTGATACCTCTTAAATGGGTCATGGCTTACGATTTCCTTTTCATATTAACACCTTAAAGTAGGATATAAGTAGGGATAGGGATATTTGTATTGAATTTTGAATTTATATAGATACACTATATGCCCATATAGTTTATCTATACAAGATTAATGAGTTTTATTTGTTAATCTGTTGTCTAGGCACCGGGAAGGGCTAAAAGTAAATAATTACGGTATAAAATTCGCTGTCATATACTACCTGTATTCCACCACTGTTTCGTGAAGTATGACCGAGATTAACCGAACATATAATATCGAAATATACGAAATTATAGGGCACAGCATGGAATGAAGATAATTATTTAAAAGTTGAAATTGGTTCAAAGTTTCTTATTTCGGAGAACCACTACATAATAATAACGAACAAGTAAGTTGCATTGCCAGTTTGCAACAGGCGCGGTGATCGTGCGCGTATGACCTTACAATAGAACTTGTAGCAATACTTGCAAAAACCACTGTTTTAAAGGAAAAAAGTGGAATTTGACAGGTAACACTGTTGATTGAGTCATAAAGGAAGGTTTAATGGGTAGGGTACGATAAGCGGGCCCGGTTTTTTTATATCGAAATTGGCATACTTAATCATAAACATAGATATAATCAATCGATGATGATTTATTTTGAACAATTAACTTAAATATAATCTATATCAACAGCTGTAAAAACTTTCAAATAATACTCGTAATGTAATATTAAAATTTTATATCAGTAACATTTGATTATTAAAAATGGTAGTTAATTTTAGAAAACTACACGACACTGCTTTGAAAGATAAGACATGTTTTTCGTGACTTCAACATGTTGGAATCGTACCGAAAAACCCATTATGAGAAATTTGTGGGAAAGAAACAACTATAACTGTAAGTCAGTTTTCCTAATCTTGGTTGTAATAATTTTTTTCATCACTGTAAATATTATATTCATATTTAATTTAAAACATATGATTGTTATTAAGGACTATAGATACTTTTATATCCACTGATAGACTAGGATTTGAGATGTGAATATTAGGTATCGATGATTATATTCTTCGATATAAAAAACCGGGTCCACTTATCGTACCCTACCCGGTTTAACATACTAATACTGTGAGAAGGAACCCACATAAGCCACCAAATGCTGTGGGTTGGGTAAATGCTTATGCTGATACATCATCCATTATGAGTGGACATCTGTCGAAAGACTGAGAATCGTTTTGTGGATATGCCTGGATATTTAAATTAATGCCCTCTATAGGGGTACGCAATACCGATCCTTATATTCTCTCTCACTTCATATAATGAAAGCGCTGATAAAATTAGTGTCTGTTAAATTAAATAATCTTAGCACATTAAATAAATGTCAATCTTCCTAAAGCAATAATAAAAGTTTTAAATCTGAAAATTATAATTTCTTTGCTAGTTAAAATTATTTAGTACAAATTGTTCAATGCCATTTTTAATTTGGACACTGCTGAATGAAGACACATTAATTAAAATCAGTATTTTCAGACATATAAAATAATAATAAATCTCTACATCAGAAATCAAAGCGAAATATGTACAACATTAGTTGCTGTGCTGCCACTTTTTTTTTAATAAATTCAGAAAACAATTGTTTTATTTCTTTCCAGTTTTCGCTTCTCAATTGCTTTTGATGTTTAAAATTGTCTACTTATAAATACTGAGGGTACTCACTTTTTTCTAAATATCGTACTAGATTATACTAGAAGTTTGTGTGTAGTATAAACTTATGCCAATTTTGAAATTACAGCGGATAAATTTTCTAACATAAAATGCAATATTCAAGTGAACAAACAACAGAAGCAACAGTGTATAACCTACTAACACTTAACACTAGAAATATAAGTTTATATGTTTTAATTTAATTAAATGATGAAATTCGTCATTTTCAAAATCCGTGGTCAAATTTGTAATCAAGTATCCACAAACGTTTTGTATACCTACGGACTTTAAAGAAGCGTGTTATAATAACCCGTATAACTAAACTGAATATTGAAAAGGGTATTGTAAACTGTGCAATCCTCAGACAAATGATTGCGATTGAAAACTTAATCAATAAAATAAGAATTTCTTACAACATGGAATTCCGCTTATCCCCGAGCCCTAGGGCCTGGGGCGAGCCGAAGGCGAGTTCTCTATATTATAACATTCGCGCGTTCCAACATCTTTACTAATATCTACTGGATGAAGGAACGTACCAGAGTTGTGTTGAAACAACTAATAGATCAAACTGGCAACCCTTTGGTTGTCAGCCGAAACTAAAACTTTTGAACCATCCAGAGAGTAATATAAACTATTAGTAATAGTGATTATCCGATTACAGATTCTGAGTATCGTAGTTTAATTCCATTAACAATTAAGTAACAAGGGATTTTTAACAACGATTTTAAATGACGATCAACAACGATAGTATAATTACAGACAGACGGATATGTAATGACATTCTTTCAGCCTTTGTAATGTAAGTAACGTTGTAATGTTACAAATACTATATTTTGGCAACCTTGAACTCAACAAAACACACTTATAAAATCCTCAAAAATACTTAAAGAGGGGGGGGGGGATCCGCGATGGAAAGTTTAGTTGAGTGGGAGGGGGTTCATACTGATCGTCTGTCACCACGCCTAGTAGAAATATGCACATAATAAGATAAAAGAGTACTAACTCACTTTTGAGTGAGATGGGCGGCGATGCTTCAATATTCGACACAAGTCTATTAATTTTAGTAAGATATAGTTGTTTTACGACAGGACTAAGCTTTTGTTCTTGGGTATAATGAACAATATTGAGTATGAAAACACAATAAATACAAATAAAAGGTGATATTAGATAAGTTATAATTGAGAAAACATATCAGTAGAAAAGCTGTATATACACCTATAATAAACATTTTAAGTACGTCTAATCAATTATATAACCATAAATAAAGTAAAGATATTAAATAATCATATAAAAAGGAATTCACTCATTGCTTGGGTTTAAAATCCTAAAAAATACAAATGAATCCTTAATTAGATTAATAATTAGGTTAATAAAGCGTACAAATAATTTTTAGCAGGTGTGGCCTAATTAGCAAATAATTACAACAAAGAAGAACTAATAAGTAGGATTGGGTTACTATAGAAACATCAGTTAGAACTGAACAGACTGTAGTGGCTGATTATCCTGGTGACTGTTGAATGAGCACTGGTTTGAATATAGAATATTTGTAGATAATAAAGTATAATACAAAACTGTTAGATGAGGTAAATTGTGTACTGGTTGAACCTGAATATATTTTTCATATATAATACAGGTAATTATTTAATTACATTTTGTTGCTTTCGTACAACTAACAAAGTAAAAACACAAAGTAGTAGTTATTTCTTAAATGATATACAAGTTTACTGTCTTATCGCAGCAATGAGATACATTTCTGCAACAAAGAGACATTTAAAACATAAACACCCGGTAACCCCGAGCCCGGCGCAACAAATGGGCGAGGGCGAGTAGTCAGACTAGAAATTGAATTAATAAGCTGTTCCACACCCGGCGAGGGGTGGTAGAGCAGCAAGAGGGTGTAATCTGCAATCTGCAGTTCAGCAGACTGAATGATCGCGCCACCTGGTTGGCTTAATATATTCTAATTATGCTATCACGCCGAAAATGGTGGACGTAATTATAACTATATTGAACAAAACACAAGTCAATCTTGCAAACGAGGTTTTGTAATTTTATAAGACAAATTGCAAAGCAAAATAAATAGACATTAAGAGGAATTATAAAAAGTAGGACACTAAATCCAGCTCGACGGACCAATTGTATTGTTAAGAGAATTTATGTAACAAATTAGTTACATAATAGTTTATATAGCCTCTCAAACTGTACAATAAAGTCCAATTATGAATTGAAAGTGGAAACTCGTCCTTAAATTGTTTTTACTTTACTTGTGCTTTTTTGATATACATTGAAACTTAAAGTTGTAATTCATCTTTTATCGGGAATCTATATCCATCCTAATCTACAGTTTTACTTGAAAATGCATATAAATGTTTAAAAGTTATTGATAAGTTTGTTCATTTATGTTAATTTTTTAATGAAAAAATAAACATTTACTTTCACTAACTGAGGTTTTTATTATTATATAACCAACATAGACCTACATTCTTGAATTCTATTCTATAGACTGATTGAGATTTAAAACAGGAAGCAATGTTTATATTGTTAATTTATGCTATATATAAAACATTTTTATTTTGTTATAATATTTATCAGTATGAAGTTAAATAAAAAATTAGTTATTTTAACTTTGTCAATGTTTGGCATTTCTCGTTGATAATAATATAATGATTTATTTTGTTAATTTTTTGGTTACAATAAAAGTACTGTTATCTTCAAATGGAAAATTATGTTATATTTTAATTCATGTTGATTTTATATGAATTATAAATTAACATAAAGTTATGTTATACAATGGTCGGGGGCAAATAGGTTAAATAAATTCGGATGGAAGTAAGCCAAAATCTATTATATAGAGGTTAATCAGCATCTCGAGATATGCTGCTCTTCATCCAACCCTTCATCAACACCAAAGAAGGCGATCTTGTACTGTATAACAAGAGGTCATCCCTGGTGCGTTTGGTGCACGTGATGACTCCAGGTAGAATTCTTGCCAGACCTACGGTCAAGGTGTCACCTCTCTTGGCCTCTTGCCCGAGTCACTAAGATCATTCCTGGCAGAGGCAGTGTGGTGCGTTTGGTGCACGTGGTGACTCTCTAGGTGGAATTCTTGCCAGACCTACGGTCAAGGTGTCACCTCTCTTGGCCTCTTGCCCGAGTCACTAAGGTTCCTGGTAGTGACGAATTGTTGCGTTTGGTGCACGTGGTGGCTCTCAAGTGAAATTCTTGCCAGATCTACGGTCAAGGTGTAATCTCTCTTGTCCTCTTGACCGAGTCGCTAAGGTCATTCCTGGCAGTGACAGTGTGGTACGTTTGGTGCACGTGGTGACTCTCTAGGGAAATTCTTGCCAGACCTACGGTCAAAGGTGTCACCTCTCTTTTCCTCTTGCCCGAGTCAATAAGATCATTCCTGGTAGTGACATTGTGGTTCTTATGGTGCACGTGTTGACTCTCTAGGTGGAATTCTTGCCAGACCTACGGTCAAGGTGTCACTTCTCTTGGCCTCTGGTCTCTGGTATACTGTTATGATTGATGAAAATATGTTGGAAATTCCATCACAATCAACGATTGCAACAGGCAACTTATTATAAAATCGACTAAAATGACTTTATAATTCTAAAATACATTTAGTGTTATCATGCATTATTTATATTTCTAATTATTGTGTTATAAACCATCCCATTTCAAAGATTTGAATGGTTTCTATCCTAAAACCTTAAGAGACTTTTAAAAAGTTATAGAATAAGTTATTTGAAACTTCCTAAAAATATATGTATAAATTGAAACGTGTTTCATTTTTGGCTTACGAGTTTTGTTCAGAAAGTATGTGATCTGCGATTACGTCTTCACACCAACAGTCTCTGCGGGGTATGAGTATAACTAGTAATCTCTCACGGACTACCTGAATGCGTAGTTTCTGTCTGAACATCTTGAGTAGCGCACAACGTGTGTTTATGTCTCGTTTTACAGTACGCACACCCACATTTGTGTAATATTAAAAATTACAGAAAGAACTCATCAATGATCAATTTTTGCTTCAGTCTCGGCAAAAGATGCGCGGAGATGATTGAAAGATAGAAGGCCTTTGGGGATGAAAGTACGGGCTCAACACAGATAAAAGAATGGTACAGGCATTTTTAAAATGCTACATGTTGACAGTGTACTAGCCAGCCTTCACTGACAACACCGGAAAACATAGAGCATATGTGACTTGCAATTGGAGGTGATTGTTGATTGATTGTTCGTGTGCTATAAAATGATCTATACAAAACACTACTGTTTGGGAAATATTTAATAAGATTTTGGGAGTCACCAGTGTGTAAAATTCACTCCAAAATGTCACATGACCGAGCATAAAACCGTGAAATAGCTCTAGACAACATCGCAATGTTCTTAAGAAAATTGTTAATGGTGATGAGACAAGAGATTTAAAAAGTTCATTGATAAATTCTTTCTATCATTTTCAACTGCTATAAACAGTGTAACATGTTATTTTTTTAGCATACAAAATTAAATTTAAAATTAATAATATTCATTAGTAAAATTTGAAAAAATTAGAACAGACAATTTTTTTAAAATTACGAATAACGACTTGAGTTTTATAATTATCGTAAAGAGGAGCGAAATAATTATTTTACTGACGATGAGTCAGACGCTATCTGGCAGGTCCGTGCCCGCACGGATATCGCCGCTTCCCCTCCGATCACGGCGAGAGGAGAAGGCTTCCACCCACCCCCGCGATCGCGCGAACCTATATAATGACGGGCCGATTGAAGACACGGAGAGACAGTCAGTGACCGCGACACCGCCGACGACCGCTGCTCACCACGACTAATTCGACCCTTCCCCCGACCCCGCTCGCTGAACGACTGTACATCGCGACTCGACGCCCGCCGCCGATATCCAGCACCAGGTAAGGAACAACGACCCTGTTCCTTACTAAAGTGTTTTATCTCCGCCATCAACAATTCTTCCAAATTTTTTTTATGTGAAACAGAATTTAATATTTTATTTATCATTTATGAAAATTAATCGATCTGAAATATATTATTAATGTTTGATGGTTATCAGATTTATTTTGATAAGATAATTGTTTGATTTTAAATATACTCTTAATAATTTATTTGATATTTAAGGGTATCATTAAAATTTAAATAGAATATATTTGACTTTCTCAATTTACTGAAAACTTTAATTACTTTTTCAACTTGAATTACTAAAGTTATTCTTTTCTTCAATTTAACTTATATTTAGAATTTCAATTACTCAGATTATTTTTTTTGTCATTTCGACTAAATTTTAATTACTGTGTCAAAATTTTCCTTTCTAAATTTTTCAGATCTCGCATTTCTTCTCCTGGCGATCGATCTGACACCTCATCCCGAGTTTCCTTTACGAACTTTCCTACCAATTATCTCTCCTACCCGAAAAAAAATTATAACAGTCGGGACTCGCCTTACCACTGCTTTTCTTTCCGGCGATAGTACTGGCATCCTATACCCACGACTTCCTTTTATAAATACTTTCTTCCCACCGACCCCGTCCTCATAAACTAAATCTTATGTTCAATCGATGTAAATTTTTATATTAGGTATAAAGTTTTCTCGACCATCATCTGTTTGTCTGATTATTATCACATTTCTTGGCGAATCTCTAATCTACGCGGAAATATTTTTCTTTCTTATTGAAGTTCAATCTAATTTTCATTTTATTAAATTATTTATATTTTGTAAGTGATTATCTTTATTTTTCTCCTTTATCTATTTCGGGACTCGCAACCCTTTCTTTTTATTTTTGCGAACGTCCTGACACCCCTCACCCCGATAACCTCCATCAAAATATTTATTTAACGATATTTTAGTTTATTTTTCTGGTGAACTGTGCAGATAGGGTGAGTGTTCAATTTTTCTTTGATATTCATAGAGCCCTAATATTTATAGCAATTTAGCTTAGTAGCCTTATTGCATAGTTTAAATCATTTACCTTTATCTTAGCTTGCATATGGTAGGGTAATTCTGCATGGTGTGTTATAAGTGATTACTTTGTTTTTTTTTATTTTCCAAAATTATATGCCTGAGAAAGTAAACTTGATATTTTATTTTGGAGCTATACACTTGCCTACAGAATAAATACAGCTTAGTATATTTTTATATTATAAATGCATCTAGCTTTTGCATCCCGTAGAAATATTTTTGTTAATGGTTAGTGCTTGCTTTATGTATATAGTAGTTGCACTGTGATATTGGTGCATGGCTAATTTTTAATTTATAAGATTGTATATTTGCTATTGGTGTTATTTGAATATTGCTTTTGTTTGCCATGCTATTCATATTTTGCTTTGATTTTGTATTTTGCTTCTACTAACCATCATTATTTAACCGATTAATTATTCCAACCCCGGGCTCTTACAATAATTACTGTATACGACTCCCCGACCAAGTTATCAGTGGAGACTACTCAGCTTACTTGTAAATTCCTCACTGACCGACATTTTAATAAACAATACAGTTGTTTTCGAAAATCGAACTCGCTTGAACAATAACTTTCCTAGAACAAGAAATTTTTATTTTTCTGAGCAAGATTATTATTTTTTTACGTCTTCAAAATTTTATTGGAGTTGACGTGATGAAGTAAGCCCAACATTATTTTGGAAGTATCAATTTCTTCCGCAGGCCCTCTGATTCGACTCCTAACATAAAATAATAGTTGTATGAAATTCTCGAACCCTGGAAATTTCTAACCCAGCTCGACTGGCTATCTGGCAAGTTGCGAATATTTTCGCTTGCCCCGAAAATAACATCGCAAAAACACCTTGGTACATAAACACATGCTGTGCGCAACCCAAGATGTTCAGCCAGAAACTACGGCATCCAGGTAGTTCGTGAAGGACTACTAGTAACGCTCATACTCCACAGAGACCACTCGGGCGCTAAGCTAAATCGGAGATAGGATACTTTTTGGAAAGACCTCGTATGTTGGAAGTAGAGAACCTCGTATATTCGTCGATTTAGAAATTTTCTTGAATGTAAATAGACACCTTGCAACTCTTTATTGGTTAAGGCTGACTTATAAACTTACCTTAACATTATGAAGGATATGTGCAAATACTGCCTTTTTACCAATTTCAGCCCGGCTATTAAAAGAAATTATGGCAGTTATGGTGTTCATAAGTTTGTGTTGTATTGCATAAGCTATACACATATCGTTTGGAATACTGCGTATTTAGATTACTCTGGTCATAGATTAATACAGCCCGCATGTGTTGAAGCTGGGCAGTTACTGAGCAGTTTATCATGTTGACTGCTGCAGACACCATAGTGTGTACTAGCACTAGAGAGAACTAAAGATTATTAGTATAAAATTGTAGTAAAGATCTTAAGAATAATAGGATGTTAATTTATCTTAAATTTTACAATTTTTTGTTGATATCAGTAACCGTAGTTATTAAAATTCTAACAAATTCTTATTAAAGTCAGAAAAATATATTTATCAAAATGTTACAAGTGCATTTCAGTAATTATCTCTTCAAATAAACACAATAAGTCAAAAATCAAGAAATGACTGTACAATACCTAAATTGATGTCTACAACCTGATGTTTCTCCAATCTTGAAGAAACAAGGATGTCATTATCAAGAATAAATCTTCAATTGAAAACAAGCCTTTAAGAACATTTATACCAGTTGTGTGGATGCCATTCCTAGGACATTTCGTGGACGAAGTATTACTGGAAATTCATGTCGGAAATCTAGATGTCAGTGTAAGTACAGAAGATTCTCAGTGGAGGAAAATATTGTTTATGGACTACAACACAAAAATTCCTCGTGAGCAGTCTATATGACACTCCAAGTACTGAACATTCTGTGGAGGAAAATATTGTTTATGGATTGCACACACGAAAATTCCTTGTGAGCAGCCTATATGAGTCCACTCAAAGTACCGAACATTCTCAGTGGAGGAAAATATTTTTTTGGATTGCCACACCAAAATTCCTTACGAGCAGCCTTATAAGTCACTCCAAGTACAGAAAATCGTCAGTGGAGAAAAATATTGTATATGGATTGCTACACTGAAATTTCTTGCGGGCAGCCTATAAGTCACTCAAAGTACCGAACATTCTCAGTGGAGGAAAATATTGTTTATGGATTGCCACACCGAAATTCTTTGCGAGCAGCCTATATGTCACTCAAAGACCGAACATTCTCAGTGGAGGAAAATATTGTTTATGGATTGCCACACCGAAATTCCTTGCGAGCAGCCTATATGTCACTCAAAGTACCGAACATTCTCAGTGGAGGAAAATATTGTTTATGGATTGCCACACCGAAATTCTTTGCGAGCAGCCTATATGTCACTCAAAGTACCGAACATTCTCAGTGGAGGAAAATATTGTTTATGGATTGCCACACCGAAATTCCTTGTGAGCAGCCTATATGTCACTCAAAGTACCGAACATTCTCAGTGGAGGAAAATATTGTTTATGGATTGCCACACCAAAATTCCTTGTGAGCAGCCTATAAGTCACTCAAAGTACCGAACATTCTCAGTGGAGGAAAATATTGTTTATGGATTGCCACACCGAAATTCCTTGCGAGCAGCCTATAAGTCACTCAAAGTACCAAACATTCTCAGTGGTGGAAAATATTGTTTATGGATTGCCACACCGAAATTCCTTGCGAGCAGCCTTATATGTCACTCCAAGTACCGAAGATTCTCAGTGGAGGAAAATATTGTTTATGGATTGCCACACCGAAATTCCTTGTGAGCAGCCTAATTAACTCCAAGTACAGAAAATCGTCAGTGGAGAAAAATATTGTAAATGGATTGCTACACTGAAATTCCTTGCGAGCAGTCTATATGTCACTCCAAGTACCAAAATTTCGCGATTATTATCATGGATTGCAAAACTATCACCCTGTGAAAAATTACTTTTATGGATATTAACACAAAAAGTTCTAACTAGTGGCCTGTATCGACAATCCAGCACTCATTCCTCTTTGAAATTGTTAATTTCAAGAAAAAGCTGTTAAAAATTCTATAATAGTTTAATAGTCTTAAGTACTGGACTGTACTTGGGGGGTACCGGGGGCCAATTGGGAAATAAAGTTGTAAATGAATATAAAATATTTGTGTTTTATGTATTTTAATAATATTTTTATTTCAATAAAAGAAAGATAAAAGACTTTAGTAATGTTAAGTTAAAAAATGTTAATACACTATTCTTAATTTAGATGGTTCCAATGTTTAATCAAACTTACAAGACATTTTTATTATAGTTGTATAGAAAAAACTCCCTTCGGCTCACTCTTGGCTCCAGAGATGGTTGCATTGAAATTCAGGGATAGGATGAATTTGGTGATTGGTTGATTTTTTTGTCTTTGATTCTGACTCGGATTTTAGCTACGAAGTTTGTTTTAGCCGATACAGAGCTGCGGATGAAAGACTGCTCTGGTCTTTTTCTATGATTTTTTCAGTGTAAATAAGACTAAAAATTAATCAGCTTTCGGACAATCTCTGTCAAATTCATCGTCTAAGGTAGAGCTGTACAAAAGTTTAAATTTATCAGGAATTGGATTACACATTGTAATTATGCAAGAAAGTGTGTGCAAACACAAGCTGTTTTTAGGTAACTGAAGAGTACTTAATTGAAGTTAGTAATGTTTATCAGATTATTAACTTGGTCATAAGTTTTATTTAAGCAGGAGGTTATCTGGTAATACAAGGAAATTATATTCAGACTAATACCGTGAATCAAAAAAATTCTTTATCGAATTCAATGCAAGTTATGCCCTTAGGATTATATTGGCTCAACAAAAATTCTCTTAAAACAAGGATGGCAGGACACAGGTATGCATATAAACAGAAAAAAGCCAGTGCAACCTGTAGTGACACATGGCATAAAACATAATTTAAATTTCGAAGAAACATATTCAGTGAAACCAACGAATTATATGACAAAATATAAGTACAAGCAGTCCTAGAATCATAGGACAAGCCCATCGGCTCGTCACCTAATCTAAATTACCAAATGGATCAAATTTAAGGTGACATAATCAACAAAGTTAATTTATAAAGAGTAAACATACGTTTACCATTCTACCTCGTTCATTCTTTATTTATATTTTCTGTGTTCATGTTCTATGTTTGTTGTATTCATATAAACCTATTTATAATGTTCTGTTTTATTTACTCAAGACGGTTTAAGCCGAAATATTTAAATTTGTATTCAAATCTTCCTATTTATGATTGAAGATTTATATTTTATATAGCGTGCTTATACAGTGTAAATTGCCTCCTCTTTGTTTGAATTTTATTTTAGACGATGAA
This sequence comes from Homalodisca vitripennis, assembly GCF_021130785.1. Taxonomy (NCBI): domain Eukaryota; kingdom Metazoa; phylum Arthropoda; class Insecta; order Hemiptera; family Cicadellidae; genus Homalodisca; species Homalodisca vitripennis. The sequence continues at coordinate 36,623,633 of NC_060214.1, forward strand.
CTAATCATTAGTTTAGTTTTAATGATTAGTGTTGTGTATAGTTTTTTATTAAGTGCGTGTTTTAGAGTTAGTGAAGTTGACAAACAATATGGTGGTTGTGATTCCTGACTTAAGTGTGCCACAACGCTTTGGTATGATTTGTTTATTTTAACCTAGTTTGTAAGTATATGTTGGGTTACTTATTTACATGAAGAAGAGATCAGATTGCAGATCTCGAAACGTTGTGATTTCTTGTTTTGTTTTGTAAACGATGGCAAATGTCCATCTTGTATTCTGGCTTATTACGTCTGTACGCAACTCTCGACTGGGGTACTTCTAACTCGTTATATTTACCGTGATTGTAACTAAACTTATTTTAAACGTCCATTCAAACTATGTTCTAAACTAGAACTACCGTTGACAAGGATGACAGTGACCCTTGAATAATCAACTATCAAAATCAAAAATTTAATCATTGTTAAAAGTTTACAAAGAAACGTTTTACCCTTTTAGTTGTATACAATTATAAGTGTGTATTACTTTATACACATACCAGACGTTTAGTATATAAACTTATATCAAAATTAATTCAATTTTCCAGCTTTTTTATTTTATGTTTTGAGTGTTATTACAAGTCAATTTTATTAATACCCTTCAAGAAGACGAGATACTACTTCCTCCCCTGTAGTAAAAATAAGTTCCAGATTGACAAAATGTGAATTATTACTAGCTTCTAGAACAAGATCAAAGTGATTTGGATATACAGTATGGTTTAAAATAGTTTGAACATTTTATAAAACTGCAAAACACGTTAAAATGAAGAAAACCCTTCCTATAAGTTAGTATCCTAAAATGATTTCAATTTACGCTATACTTATTGTGGACCTATCAGTAAAAAACGATCAATCCTTTTCCTTAGAAATCTCAACGTTATTTAGTGCAGCAACAGTAAGGCGACTATTATAAAAACCCATAAAAGCCAACTTATAAACGAGTAAATAATACAAGATCTTAAGAATACGATTTACATGAAGATATAATGAAATATATTACGAGTGTCGTCGGTGGAGTTATAGGATTGATAAATTCTAAATCCTAAAACGCCCAGTCCCAGAGAGTCTAAAAGGTAACCTTTACCGACAACAAAAGGTTTTATATGTTTAGAACAAATTGTTGGAAGTGTCGAAACAACGGGGGGGGGGGGTTTAGAAAGCGGGATTTCCTTGATGACTTAGCTTCGTAATGAGAGGCTAATACCATATTATGTAACGCCATCACTGTCGGCTTTATAAAGAGATCTCGGTGGCAGGCTTTGACAGTTTTGCTCAAATACTCTGTAATTAAGGTATATCCTGAAGTTGGGTATTTAGGGGTTATTCTTTAGTCAGGAATTAGCAGTAAATTTGTTAATATGAGTAGAAATTAATTTACTACTCATACTTAACGAAATAAACTAGTTTTGAATATTGGATTTGTATTTTCATCTCAAAATCCTATAACGAACATGCCTTTTAAACATAACTTTAAAGCATATGTGGCAAAAAGTAAATGTGGTGAGAACAAGATGAAACTCATACCATCAATCTCTCACTTTGCTTAAATATTTATATGGATTTTTTAAATTTCTTAATATTTATTTGTATAATATATTAAGAAATAAAAAAAAAATTATATATTATATATTATATATATATATATATATATATATATATATATATATACGCCCCAAATTCGAATCTTCTTATGTGTATGAGCTTATATAATTCAATTTTATTTTCAACGCCAATGTTGAGTTTGCATTGTAGCCAGGATCAAGAAATATGTCAAAATGTGTATATTTATACCATTGTAATTTACTCTGGTCTTTATTTTTGTTTTTTGTTCCATATTTAATTTTGCTTGTTTCCCGATAGTGCATACATATATATAGTACATAAGATGTCTACCTTATGTACTATTATGAAACTACTACTACTATTATGAAAAATAAGATAGGTTTTATAACTATGTTCAAACAGAATAGTTGATTAAACTTGGTCTAGAGATTAATTCAACCTTTTATCAATAAAAACACTTACATTCGCAATGAAGAAATTGCCGTTTGTGAATCAAGATAAAATTAAATAAAACTTTTAATTTCTATCAAACAATACATATTTACATACTCAGAATAAGTTCGGTTGTTTCGAAGAATAGCACAGAAATCGGGAACTAACAGTTAAAAATAAATTAATATGTATTTTAGTTACATGTATGTACATTAATATGTATTATACATAGTTAGCTATATTTAGTTAGTATAGCTCTATATAATCTATATATATATATATATATATATATATATGTGTGTGTGTGTGTGTGTGTGTGTGTGTGTGTGTGTGTGTGTGTGTGTGTGTGTGTGTGTGTGTGTGTGTGTGTGTGTGTGTGTGTGTGTGTGTGTGTGTGTGTGTGTGTGTGTAGTTTTACATCAGAATTAATAAAGTTAAATTCCAATTTACTGTCGTAATTAATTAAATATTCGAAAAGGGAATGTGAGCATTTGTTTTTAAGTATTCTTAAATATAAATACTAAAATACTTACTTTAAAAAGTGTATAATTATAAAGATAACTTTATTGTGCAATTAAAGGTTTTAATTTTGTTTAGATTATTGTTAAATAATACAGTATATTATAATAGTATACATATCAAAATACAGTTCTATGAAATCAAAAATATGATTACAAACTAATGTCACATGGAATAAAATCCTCTAGTGAGTAAGACGGATTTTAAAAAAGCTAGGTGTAAAACTTAGACAAAAATATATTTGCTACAATACAAGTTTATTGTAGGGTCCTATTTAATATACAGTTTAAGAGATAAAAACGAGGTTAATGTAACCTATAGTTATGGTATTCATATTCTGTGTATCATAAGTATGAATATCGTGGTTTAAAGCAGAAAAATATGAATTATTGAAGGCTTACACAGTCAGGTCAAACAGGTATGAATTTAAAATAACATTAAAGTTCGATGAATAAAGGTGGACAGTGAGGTAGACAACTTACTCCAGTCATTACTCATATAGATTGCTTCCTAAAATTAAATTGATTTAGTATTCTTGCTCCTGAATAACCCACACACATCTAAAAAGCAAAGTAAGCTGCTCTAATATAGTTTTGTGGAGCACAAGTAATTTATGCGTATCAATAAAGAAATAAATGTTGACAAATGAACATCTATATATTCTATATGCGGTGTCCACGTTAAATGGTGGTCAATGAAAATTCTCAGAAAACTTTTCTGTATAAAAGACATTTACCTCAATGTCAACTATGGTTTTTAGGTTAAGAACCATATATTGGTTCTTTTACCTATTAAAAATTGGTTGATACGATGTCAAACAATTCTTATTGTATTTTCATATAATACTTTTAGTTCATATAAACTACTCGAACATTAAAAAAGTTAGTGTCGTGTGCATAGACACGTTTGGATAAAGGAAGATCATATATTGCAAATAAAAAGAGAAGAGGACCAAGTACAGAGCCCTTCGATACTCCATTCTTAAACTTACCTTCATTTCACTATTTATCATTTCAAGAGAACTTTTTACTGTCTATTACTTAAATATGAACCAAAGAATTTTAAACCTAACCAATAATTCCATAGTGTTCTAATTTCAAAACTAAGTCAAAATACTGCAGTTAAGTGCAGCTCCATTTCACCAACATACAGCAGACACCTAGACTACCAACAAATGCAATCAAGATGAAGTAGTATTCTCATTCTCTCATCAGGTGCACAATTAAGTGCACAAAAATGTTTTTAAAACGATCCCAAATCACGGTGGAACAGCCGAGTTTTCTATATATACCGTAGAGCAATGGTGGGAAGGATTGTGTCAATACCAACTTTAAGTTCAGCTCTACTTCATCTTCCACTTGATGCATCTAAATTCTAACACTGTGACAGAGTTGACTCCTGGAATCAAGATTGGATCCATCTAAAGAGATCCAAATGGTTCGGGTTACGAAGAAGTTGAAAACGAACTCTCTACATCGTTTGGACATCAGAGACACCTAGACTACAAATGAATGTAATCTAAATGAAGTGGTGTTCTCATTGTCTGATCAGGTGCAAAATTGAGTGCTGCACTACGGTGTTTCTGACACGATCCCAAATCATGGTGGAGTAACCCAGTTGTCTACAAATAAAATAGTGGGGTCTAGAATGTGTAGTGAAAATACACCGGATAGCATGGCTATCTCCAAACAGAGCAATGTTTTTCAAATATTGCAAGGTATTTAGTGCATGTAGTATTTAGACAACCTGAGATGGAATATTTGTTCACGTAGCTATTTTCTACCAACAGACAACTGATTTCACGTTCATCAACGCCATCTTTGTTATGTTTCGTTAAGATTAAATTAGAATATTACTTCACTCTACTCATGGTAGAATCATTTGCCTGAGAATTTTAGAACGTTAGTGTGATATTATAAGCTGTACAGAAATGTGTGTTTTATTTTTTAAAAAAATTTATAAATTATCTCTCTTTGGTGCACAGTTCATTTGGCTCACTGAAATTCAAATATGTATCTCACAATCATGACAATTTCTTGGATATTCACTTATACATCTATAACAAGTAGTGATGATTTCGGACTAACTTGTTTACCTCCCACAGTTTGCGCAGCAGGATAATAAAACCTGTTTAATGAATCTTACTAATAGAATGTGGACTGGGTTTCATTACACACCAGGAAGCTCTAGTGGACTCTAATATCAACTTTGTCTCCTTCAAAGTTGTTTATGTGTATTAGAAAAATATCTTTTCAGGAATTTGATGGGGTCAAAAAACATGAGAAATTTGGTTCAGGAATGTTCACTGCTTGACAGACAGACGGCTTCATTAAATAAATATTAGTTTTTTACCAATAATTCTGTCATTAATAATATCAAAATAAATCTGTATTGGCTAATCGGAAAGCCAACCTGTAATATCCAGCAATTTTTTCAGGCTGAATCATACATAGCAACATCTATTTTCAAAACTATATAAAGAATTTTAAATTTCAGTATAATTTGGATGGGCTCAGTAGAAATTTCCCTCGATTAAGGACTGTTCGGATAATATCACTCCCTAGATGCAGTCATGTTAAAAACATTTGGCAATCTGTTTTAGACTGATACACTCTGATACACAGATGTAGTAATCTTTTCAAAAAATACAATAAAAGCGTGGGTGCAAACAGAATACGAGACAAATCTTATCTCCTTACCATCCGAGTGAGAGCATTGCTTATATTACCCCTTATTCAGCAAATCGTGTTTACTACTTATTCCTTCCATCCTTCTCAATAATGGTATGAGTGTTATTTACTCGATGTAGAATGTACGACACAAATGCATTTGTTTAGTGCGACTAAATAAAGTAATACAACAATATCTTGGGTAGAAATGTACCGTCACTTCTATAAAGTATGTTTGCATACGGGTCTGTGTATTATATGTATAGAAATATAGAACGTTTCTAGCAAATATGGATTAAAACTAAGTGAAGTAGTCGGATATGATATAAAAAAATTCCTTAAAATATTATCTCCTATGAATCAGAAATGCCTACATTTGAGCATTGGTTTCAATTAAAATAATTAATATAAAATAGCTTAAAATAAGGGTAGGAGCTTAGTTGAAAATAATATTCGTTAAAGTTGCAAACATATCTAGGAATAAAAAGTGTTGAATTGCAGGTTCATAAATTTCAGGCACTCAACGCCGACTTCTTGTAAACAACAAAGAGCAGTTGACACAACGGAGCGTGGCCGGCGAAAATTATGCCCTTGGCTTGTAGCCTGGGTCTGCACTTTATTTTGTTACATACAGAGACGCGGGGAGAAACAAAAGTTGAATATCTCTCGGGTGTGACAAGTATGTTGAAATGGTCAAATAAATTATTAAATTAAATTTTTCAACTACAAATTCATAGCTATGTCCTGTATTTACGTATAAGAGTAGTATTTTTACCACTATTTTGCTGTTTACACTTCAGAAAATATCTAAAAAGTTGTTTTACATATTATTTTAGGTGAAACCAAGAGAAATTTGTGTTTAATTATTATTTTAACATAGAGGAGATATTAGACTACGCCACAACAAAGTTTTTATAGAATGCTTTTAAGTCGTGGATCTCAAGTTCATTTTTAAAAGCTTTTCACGCTTTACCCATTATGAGATGGTTGTGATACACCCGACACAATCTTGTGCTAAATTTTAATACATTATAAACTAGCCTCATAATCCGGGGTTTCAAATGTTAAAACATTTAAATATGTGGTGTTAATAAACATTCCTAAGGAAGTAAGGTTATTGGTTTTGACCACATAATGTCATCTGCCCAAACTTTCCTTCATATAAATCTAAAAGAGAGAGAGGTAAAAGTAACATTCTTGTATATTATTGCCCGTTAAATGTGGCCGTTTATAATTATTATTGAAATTAACTTGTTATATTTTTCCCCCTTAAAAAAAGGAATGTCCCACTCTAGAAAATTATGTGTTATTTTCTGTTACATTATAATTCATATTCCATCCAAAAATATATTTTTGATACTAAGAAGAATAAAATTTTTTTTGTACTGACCGACAGAAGTACTACTTCTTATAACGGGCTGTGAATATATATCTTATGTTATACAACGTAATAGTACGTTTGTAAGTGGTAAGTTGCACCATGAGGACAGTTACAATAAGCTGATTTTGCATACAAATCTAGAAACAAATTGTAAATGTAAATTGTTCGGCACATCTGCAGTGTTACCGTCTTCTCTACTGTATTAGGTTGGTTTATCTGCAGTGTTACCATCTTCTCTACTGTATTAGGTTGGTTTATCTGCAGTGTTACCGTCTTCTCTACTGTATTAGGTTGGTTTATCTGCAGTGTTACCGTCTTCTCTACTTTATTAGGTTGGTTTATCTGCAGTGTTACCGTCTTCTCTACTGTATTTAGGTTGGTTTATCTGCAGTGTTACCGTCTTCTCTACTGTATTAGGTTGGTTTATCGGAAACCCATGAGGATTTTGAGAAGTTCTCTCATGAGGTGTGAAAACTGTTCATAGCACATCAATATTCTTGATAATTATATCCTTGGACATACTCATACTTTTATATGAACAGATCTATTTTAAAATGAAAAAGGTGTTATTAAATTTATATTTAAATGAAGAAACCTGCAAAATTAAAGGAATTAAATCCTCACTGCAAGCTAAAACGGGAAAACGTTGACGTAACCTAATGGAAATGAGTACAACGGCTTTGTCGTGCACTGAATAGTGGAATTAATTTACCAGCTTTAACCCGCTTATTGGTTATTCAGATTGCTATTCGCGGAGATTGTCATTAGTGATGAAGATAATGTTTATGTGTGTGCTCTTTTCTTTTGTAATGTTATTCACATAAAAATATATTATACCTTATTCATGCGAACTTCATAGATTTCGCTTAATATAAAATGTATTTACTACTCTGGTAACTAACAATGAAAAAGTAATGGCCAAAATTAAATTTTATACATATACATAAAACTTTGTTGTTTATTTTTTACATATGTACCCGTGTTTCATGATTATCCAAGATGTAGGTATAAACCTTTGCGAAATGTATAGAAGCAATTGATTGTGTTCTTTCTTATTTATTAAAATAAGTGATATAGAACACTATAACACTCACAATTACTTAGCCAGTACTTACGACTTGTTTTAAAATTTTTCTTAAAGTGGAAATTTGAATTAATGTACTATATTTAAATCTGGGGTGTGGAATTAAAAACTTGTATAAGATGAAATACATTATTTTATTAATTTTTAAATTAAATTACTAAGTGTAATTTAAATAGGTCAGTCTCGGCAAGAGATTAAACTTATACATAATTTTGATAAAAAATTGATGAAAATCATTCATAATTTTTCATACTTTATAATTTTGTGATTGTTTAAAATTTGATACAAATTCAATGATGAACAAATGTCTACTTAATTTTATTTTGACTTTATTTTTGTTCCTTATACTTCGTAACCAACTTATAAATCGTATTAATGTGCATAGGATTAAATATTAGCAAGAAGATTAACTTAACGTTTAGACTGTATACAAATTTAATGTTTAAGTTTATGCTATTACGATTAAATAAAACTGACTTTAAAAACTTCGTATATTACATTTAATAACTGCTAATACATTAACTGAATAGGTATAAAATTGCTAAATATTTATCATTATTTCATTAAGTAAATTTTCATTGTAGGAAGTCGATATCCAGTTACATGACTTGTAAACAAAATATATAGAAATATTTCATAAATACTGTACTTATGGATTATTTAAAATGTTCGTTAAAATGTTTTGAAGATGATTATTTTATCCATATTTGCACTCGCGAGCCTTAATGCACTATACCACCTAAGCCACAGCAGCAGAGCCCTCTGTCACGTAGCGCACTCTTTGAAGAATTTCCAGTAGATTCATTGTTCTCCATCTCCAGCATGCTCTCCAAAACGTTTTGGCTACGCCTACGCCATCACAAGCTATGTACTATCGTTCTAGGATTATTTAAATCATAAATAAGATCGACTGATAACAAGATATTTCTGGAGGTAGGTATAAAAGCTTAATTATAATATGTCTTTAAAGCTTTGAAGAGATTATGCACGTGGAGGATGATTTAAGTGGATTCAAAAGTCGATATTTATTCACTGTGGGATGTGCTTGATTAGAGGAGACGTTACCTTTGAACGGTTCTGGGAAGGATAAAATGAGATACCGCGTGTTTGTCTGTGGTCTACGAGTTTGGGAAGGTTATATATAGGAAAATATGGTCATATGAATTAAGGAAATTTCTTACTATATATATATATATATATATATATATATATATATATATATATATATATATAATGTATATAATTTTATATCTACAATAAGATCACAATTAAGTTTTCCGTCATTGGAATATTCTTGTAGATATTTTCTTTGTATTTACAAATGAAATAATATATCCTTCTTTAGTTCAGTTGGAAAGAAACACTCGAAATACTCCACGAAATAAAGAATGTTATAAAGAGAGCTTAGTGAAGAAAATTACTTTGTGTTGGAGCATTCTGTAAAATTTGATTGTTTGAAAGCAATCCATTTTAATTTAAGTAACATTGCTGCATTTGAATTAATCGGAACAATACTCACACAATTGTTCTCTTTGGGTAAAGAGTTTTTGAACAAACCATTTACAATGGTACCGCATTATTCAATACAAATAGTATTAATCTACTTTTATCATACATGAGAAATATTACAAACAATATCCTGTTGATTATTTAAATGTTATTAAAAACATATATTAAAAACATATTTTAAATTTATTTATGAATAAGAATTTGACTGATTTAAATGGAAAATAAAAACCTTTTTATAGTAAACCACTTAATTACATTGTTTACTTCTATTCTCTAAGAATATCATAACTTAAGAATATATTAATAATACAATTACATTAGTGACGTTATGAATATAGGATAAAATGTAGAAAAGTAAATTAATCAACATGAATGTATTTTGTTTCTCCTACTCCACTCTCTTTCATTCTCGTCTTAAGACTTGCCTAAGAATAAACCTGTTCAACATAAATTACGAAGAAACTCGTATATTTGGCATTATCAATATAACCTAATAAATAATATGCTGGTTTAAATGTTATTACCTGTTGACTAAGAGTGTACTTTGTAAATAAATTACACTCCTGAAATTATGTAATGTTCTCAGAAAGATATTCTAGTCTCCTGTTTCAGTTTGGAATACTTGAGCAATGTTTTGGGGTCCCGAAGTCCGAGAGTAAAACCGTTTTTATAAGTACCAATAAAAAATAATATATAAACATAAAAAAAACTAAAATGTCTTAGTAATTATAGGATGCTTCCTATATTTGTTTAGTAATTTATAGGAATATTTATATTTATGTTAAGAGAATTGTAAATTTATAATATAAGTGAATTGTAAGAATTGTGATCCTTTCAGCAGTGCTGAATATCTTGTTGAATCGGGTTCGAGGAATGCCTAGAAGCTTCCTTTTGTCTCGAGGTATTGACCATAAGATACAGGTCTGGGTTGGATAGGTGCCGTCCAGTTCAGACATTGTGTTTGCTCAATTTTGATTCGCCAACTTTAGGTTGATTGGATGGTGGGAAGGTACTTTCGAGAGCTCTCCGGTTGATTCAAGTGGGTTTTTTATGAGAGGTTTTTGCGGTGTGGTCAGAGAGAGAAGTTCGTGGTAGAAGTGATTAGCCTACTCTTGCCGTGTAGATATTTCGGTAGAAAGGTTGTGTTTAGAAGTTAAATTCTTTTCAAAATTTAAAGTTTTATATTTTCAAGTAATTGATCAATAACAGTTATTTTGGTTTGTGAAGTCTTCTGGAAAACGTGTGAGGTACTGTGAAAAGTTAGAATTTAACATTTTAATAGAAAATTGCTTAATGGTATTTTCCTGTTCAAGTTGGTTAGTTCAGGAATACTACTGATAAAGAAAATTTTATTTTATTTTCTGAGATTCTATATATATTACAAGCTCCTAAATTTAATATTCAAAGGCAACAGATTATTCTGGGTAATTCGATTAATCTTCGAAAATTAGAAATTTACAGCAAATAAGGATTTAGTTAATTTACAAAACTTTGAGTTTTAACTGGTTGGAAATTGTCTTTGTTCCTAACTTAATTATTAATATTACCTTAATTTGCTTGATTTTTATATTGAGAAGAAGTCTTATTTTATTATTTGTTTCATTTTGTATTTGAAGAAGATTATTTTATTTTGAAATTTAATGAAGTTTTTTATTTTGAGTTTGTGTTGAAAATATTAGCACTGAGAACTTGAACGACAAAATTATTGAATGATTTGATTGATTTGTTAATTATAAGTCTGGACATGTCTACATCTGAAGGTTTATAAATAAGAAATAGTGACAATAAATTAAAAGTAAAAAAGATAGCTTGGCGATGGTCTATTATTGGTATTCATTATAATTAAAATTTTCTATTAATTTATACTGAGTTTTTTTATTGGATTCCTTTGGGAGTTGTGCATTGTTAAAAATAAAGGGTTGTTGGTTTACAAGTCACTTGATCGCTCTTTATACTGTAACAAAATTAGTTGTAATTGGTTAATGGAAATTAACATTCCTATAGACACGTAACAGTAATATTAATGGAAATAAATGGTGTAGTATAACGGTTATTGAAATCTATAATCTTAATCAGAAGTATTAGTTTTTATGGTATCTGTTCATTTTAAGAGATTAAAACAAAGCCAAAAATACCAGTGGTTCTTTTTTGAAACTTAGTATGTAAAGAAGTATTTTGAAGAATCTATTTATTTTTCACACGCTATGGCCAAACATGTGTTGCAAAGGTAATATAAAAAATTACCTATTACACTCACACACACACACGCACACACACACACACACACACAGATATATGATATTATTAATGAGTATATATATTTCTGTGCACAGATTTAATATTTTTCACAAAGACAAGGGTCATTCCAAAATGCTGCTGAGCATAAAAAGAAACAGAATTGAAGAGTGTTGTGTTCTCAAAGCGAATTAGAAGGGTCTTCACCGATCTAAAAGAAAACATGTAAAAATTAAAAATCTCGAACAAACCCATCAGTACATTCTAAAATCTAAATACCACACATTGGTTTAAATTAGAGATTAAAATTAATTTTTTAAATTTCCTTCTGTGCATTAGTAAATAGAAGAGCTGAGCAGCTGGGATCTTCGAATATTTTAGTTGTGTATTTATATTTCGCTATTGTTTTATTTTTATTTGTTGTGTTTATTGTTCTTTTTGTATTCCTATTATGCTTCCTAAAGATTATGCTGGATATAAGATATATATATGTGTGTGCCTGTTATTCTGACTCAAAGGTGATTAGATGTTTGCCCCAATTGTATTGTTCTTACAAAATTTATAATTAATTTAATACATTACATTGTAACCAGTCACAGTTTACATTACCATCGATGGGATATGTTAAACCAGTTATGCTGCTTTTGAATTCTCTATAGTTTGTCATAATTTTCATAAATACTGTAAATACGGTATTAGCAGCCTACTCCCAGTCAAAACGCGTATACTTTCGGCACTTTTAATCTCATTTATTGTACGATATTTTCAGTTTACGTAGTAGCGTTTGAATGGTTGCGCTATCAAGAACATATTTATATTAATATGTCAGTCAAAAATCGTTCATTGCCGGCCATTTGTAATCTACTTCTGGTGACAAGACAGTGTTTCCAAGTTTGCCCCAAGTAATAAAATTTACAATAACAATATAATATCAGTCGGTCTGCAAAGTCTAAATTTGGTCCAAAAGCGAATACTTAAGTTTTGGTGTAATTTATTTTGGGTTAAGATATTTTGCCGTAGGAGCGTATTTATTTTTTGGCCTGATCAAGCTATTTAGGTGAACATTACATTGGTCTTATGTGTAACCATAATAGCAACTATAAATAGCAGACTAAATACATTTTAAAATTATCGGATACACTAATAGAGTATCTCTCAACTATTCCATTACATACAATACAATCTTTTGGTAATTTTAACATTTTTAATCGACATTAAAAAAATTCAACTCCGCATTGAACTCTAATTAACTAAAAAAAAGTATGAATGTATCGCGTGGCATGGTATTTCAAGAAATATTTCATCTTAAAACGTAAATTCTTAAATAACACTTCATTTGTACATAGACAATAATTAGGTCTAAGGTGGTGCATGTTCAACCATGTAATTTGGCTGAGCATCGTTGAAGTCCATAAGTAGGCTGGCACATATCCTTTTGCCGGATGGATGTAAATATGCGTTTTCTGTACGAATGTCTGTTTGATGGTAGAACAGCTAGAGATAAAATGAACTAAAGAATTTGAAATGTTTCAAACAACCCCAAAAAATCCTGTTATGCGACACGTGGTGTGGCGTACTTATACTTAACCAAAAAAGTTAACCAAAATGCACCAACAATAAAAAGATAAGTACTAAACCTTTATATTTCACCAAATTTGTGAATTAGTGCTTCAAAAGAGTTAACTGTAAAAGCCCTTTGTGTTTTTGGTTATGATTTAATGCTTCTGGCCGACAATATCCTTGAATTCATATCCACAGAGAAACATCCTCTGGCATTTTTTACCCTTTAATATTCGAGCTAAAGGAACCTAAAATTATGTGTCAGTATACTTTTTAAGGATTCTGGAATATACGTGGTTAGGAGCAAATCATATGTTATTTAAGTCTACTTTTTAGTTTCTTTTAAAGTAAAACTTTGAAACTATATTATTTTTGCATTTTTAGTATTGAATATATATATATATATATATATATATATATATATATATATATATATATATATATATATATATATATATATATATATGGGTTAAAAGACATTAAGTACCCTCGCTAGTAAATCATACCTCTGGATATCCTTGCAAGTTGATGAACGGAAGGAAGTTTTGTTACACGCTAAAGTACGGTTTTATTAAAATATAATTTTGAGACACAATCTTTTTTAATTTTTTACATTGGATACATTTTTGATTAAAATATAAAATACGGATTTAAAAACCAATTCCTAGATATTTAATACCTGGTGTTCTTCGGGTAAAAGCAAGTAGTCATAACTACATAACTGACTTATATTGTGATCTCGTAACTGAGTTTTATATAATTATGCTTATATGAAAAGACTATGCATGCATCCTTGAATACTTAAGCCAAAGAATTTTAGTTAAGTTTCAAAATACCAAACATTTTATAAATAGATTATAATAAGTTAAAGTGCATGTAATAAACATAAGTGACTAAAAACCACGTTATTGTAGTCTAATTCAGGAAAAATAAAATTGTGATGAATGTTTCCTAAAATTATTCATATTGTGCTCTACCATATATATCTTCTTTTCAAAATATTGTAAAATGAGTTCAAGAGAATAAGTTCAAAAATATATACTCTTATATTATATAAAACCTGTATTGTAGAACCAGTTCTAACCTGTATTGTATAATTTTGAAAAAAATATTCAAACTCATACTAGAGTCTAGATTCTGTCCACAATGAACCTTCCCCTCCTCTGGCATTTCTACTAAAATAATGCCTATAGCTCTTTTGAACAACACTATTTTCTAGGATTTGATTAACTCCTTTTTACCGAGGTACATAGGTGGTACATTATTTAAATTCTTAGCATTTTAGATCTTATTTTAATTTTACTTTATTACACTGTTACATGACACTGTGTCCTGGGCGTAACATTCCAACTGACTTTTAAACATTCAGTATTGTAAATATCCTAAAACTAACCTAATTTTAATTACGAACACATCTCCTGATATCACAATTTTCCCGATTAACTTTAAAATTATAACTTCCTCTCAATAATAACTTTCGTTGATCTTTCACTGAATGTCCCAGACAATGGATAGAACTCGAGCAACGAAGACTTAGATTGAATAAATGAAAAGGAAAGGCAGTATCATAAAACTTTCCACGAAAGTCACATTCAAAGCTCGATAAAACTGCAACCCTTTTTAAATCAGACCTCAAAATATTTACCTTTTATCCGGAATATTAATAATTCAAATGCTATAAATACGGCTTAACCAGACGAGTTAAGTACTTGCACATCCATATCTTAGAAACAATTATTTACAATAAAAGGGTAAGAACACATCAACTATAACAAGTTCTTCATTAAAGTATTAAATTTACAATTTACATACAGTTCTTTCAGAACTGTGCTAATGCATAAAATTGATTACGTCCGGAAAGAGCTCTCTGGGCTTGACTCGAGGCTAAGGCTGATCAACTTGTCTCTATAATGGATTAGCTAGATTTTCCGGAAGTTTGTGTAACTCAGCAATATAAAAATAATGTTAAAGACAGTGATTATTATAACTGTTCATGCTATCGTACTATTTTAATTTATTATAAACGGTATACCGTAATTCTAATACTAAATAACAATTCTTGTTTTTATTATTATTGTTTTATTTATTAGGCGTGCCCACAACCTGTTTCATACAGCTTTTCAGAGATGTCCAAGTTTACGTCACTGTTATAGAGTATGTTTTTTAATGGATGTATACCTGTATTGGAATCCACAGGCTTCAATAATGAATGACAGTTTATGAAGCTCCAGAGTAAGGCAAACAAATCCAAATGTATTGCTGTATTTGGAGCATTACCGAAAAGCGATAGCTAATCCCATAATTACAGGATGATCATTTCAGTTTTAGATGTCCACATTCGGCTAGGGCTGAATTAATATGACTGACGTGTTGTTTGCGGTAACCAGAACAAGCAATCAAGCTAATGCCAATGCGAGCGAACTTTTATATTCATTGTTATGACTTAACACTTAATTTTGCCCAAAGTCGAATTTTAATTAATAAACTGCATTTTCAAAGATTTTTTCACTGAATACGTTAATTTGAAAGACTGTTAACATTTTTTTAGCCTAAATCCGCCCATGCTCATAGACCATTAGGCCTGTGTGAAGATCTTATCAAAGAAAACAAGAAGGAGAGTTGGTAGAATAAAAAGTCTACATTACTGTAAATCAGTTTACGGCTCAGTCAGAAGAAGTAGATAAATATTATGAAAACTGAAATATTTGGAATATTTAACCTCCGTTTAGTGAAATTTGACACCGAATTGAAATTGACAAAACTCAATGATCGCATTGCATCAATCCTTCCCACTATAGCCAAGTCATGAAATTAAATATTACTATTTTATAATTATGGAATTAAGCAAACTAAATATCCCAAAAATAATTTATGGTACAAAAAACATTTTATACCAACGTGGTGAGAAAGTCTTACAAACATTCGTAATAAGCATTCGAGAACGCTTTCCAATTTTCATCCACCTTATAAGATGTTTGGGTAAAATGCACTTTTAAATATAAAGTAGACTTGTACTATTTCCTTTAATATTATAGCATTTGCCGTTCTCAAAAAGGATTTATAAAGTATAATAGAAAACTAACAAATTACCATAATAAATAAACAGTCATTTACGTAAATAAAGTGAAAAGTTTGACCATGTGATTGAAAGCTTAGAGACATATACCTATAATGCACAACAAAGATTTATAAAGTAGATCAATATAATTCAAAAAAAATTCATAAATCTTGAATATAATTTATCAATTTATCTTTTATTCAGACCAAACAGTACTTAAAATTTAAATATTTAACACCATTTCAAAGAAACCCAAGACGGAAATAAAATTATTTATTAAGAACATTCTGCTCAGGCACATTAGTTCAGATTAAAATTTAAAGTAACTTTTGGTTATAATCAATGATAAATTGGTACATTTTATTTATTATGTAGTCGTATTTTCTACAACAAATTTTTTATTACATTTTATAAATCCTTTTATAGAACAACAATATTAAAGTAAATTGTCCCAAAAATTCTTACTTTATAAAACCTATATATATATATATATATATATATATATATATATATATATACACATATATATATATATATAAATATATGTGTGTGTATATATAAATCTATATATATATATAAACATATATATATATATATAAATATATGTGTGTGTATATAAATCTATATATATATATATATATATATATATATATATATATATATATATATATATATATATATATTTATTAATTTATTTAACTGATGAAAAATTGCGGCCTAAAACGGGATTTTTACGTCATCCTACAAAATTAAAGTACTTTCCCAACTGAAATGCATTCAATTATGTTTACTTCCTACAAATTTATCAAGTTAAAAGTAACAATCAGTCTTTGCCCTACGTAGTCATTTTTCGGTTTACACCATTACGAAAGTGTGCCTTTGTAAGGGATTTACATGTAATATATATGTCAAATACCATTAGAGACAAAATTAACCTGTTGATAACAACATATGTATTAAATGTTATAAGCATTCCAGAAAAACTCTTAGATTCTCACTAGGTTTATAAAAAACTGATAACCTTAGCTCATTTTATGAGGAATTTCATAATTAAATTCTATTAAATGTTCAATGTAATCGTTTACTGAATATGACAGACACCTGTGTCTACAAAGTGCTCAGAATAATGTATTGTGATCTAGGCAAGAACATTTTGGAACTCAATCAACCAAACAATTAGATGTAATTTCAACAAACTAATTACTTCAGTATAGAACTGTCAGTTTAGGTTTGTTTGGAACCCTTGAGCTGTTTATGAGATAAGGCAGCAGTTATAATTAGTGTACCTCTCAAGACAACATACTGAATGTGACAGCTTATTCTGAGGATATGTGTTAGAGCTATAACAGTAGCTTCGTTTCAGTGAAAAATGTCAGTTGGTAATTCAACGTTTCATAAACACCATAAAATTTTATGAATTAAAGTACAAAAATATAGTAATATTTTTATAGCAGTACTATTCTCTTGAAATGTTTATGAGAAAATATATGTGAACAACAAATAGTTGCAGGCATTCTATGGAATAAATATCCCTTTAAACCTAAAATTTTCCGTTAATCCCTTGAATGGCCAACAAAGTTTCTTCATAACAATTATATTTTAAAAATTATCTAACAATAAACCTGAAGTTCCAAAATTCAGAACTACATTTCTCCATTTTCTAGAAGGTGGAATCTCCTTTCTAAGAAGTTACCATTATTAAAAATATTATTAACATTATTAAAAATAAAGCGTTTCCAATGACTGAAATCTGACAGCTTCCGATATATCCCACAGACCGAAAGCTCAATCACATATGTTGCAATCTGCCGCGGTCTGTAAGCTTCTAAAAGATCAAATCTTCCTGTTACAATAGCAGAAATCTAGAGCTCCAGAGTCTGTAAAAGAAGCTTCCAATAGAAGAGAATAGAAGAGATTATAAATGAGAGAGAGATCATTTATAGTAGTGATATAGAAGTTGATATTTACAAGCCGAAAACTTCAGTGACTAGAAGCCTCTCGCAACAGTCGCAAAATCCCACATTCCGGAAACTAATAAAGTCTGGAGTCTTCGTGATGCCAGGTCAGTTTGTAAGCTCTCGGTATCGAGATCATTCCACAAGATGAATGCTTGTAGACGTTTGTATCCAGGTTTATCTAGAAGCTGTAATCTTTCCTAATATCAAGAGCATCCAAAATCATGGATTTAATAGGCTCTTGCAGAAGTTTCCAGATTGCAGAACTCAAGCGTTACCAAATTATGAGAGCTTACAGAGGCTGGACTATGTCATAGACTGGAAGGTAGATTGTGACTCCAAAATATTTAACTGGATCAGATATAGACATCCAAGGACAGTATACTGGAGAGAGTTTAAAATGACGTTCCAGCACTTTAAGTTTATGTTCATTGGATGAAAATAGAACATTTATTATTACAATGACTTTCATTTACAAAGGCCATTGTAAAGCAAATTTCGATAATATGAGTTACGCTCACTGCAAACAATAAACATAAATTGTGACCTTACAAAATTGCAAACCTTTTGTTCTGCCAATTTTTTAAGAAGTTCAACAAAAACTGTGACAAGAGACGTAAAATATAGCTTATAAATCGACGAAAGGTTTTGTATTTCATAATAGTAATTTTATTGCGCCTGTGCAATCTTTTTTTTTAAAATAATTTGAATTTAAACTACCGGTAAAACTGCTATTTCAGTTATTTATTGTTACGTCAAATCCTAAAATCAGTTCATAAGATGGTCAAATTCCATAAGTTATATTACGTAAGTTGAATATTTTATTATTAATTGGCCTCTTATAGATTTGGGCATACAATTTGAGAAAAACTAAAATATTTTAAAGTTACTGAAAATATATTTTTTTATTCGTAACAGTAAGTTTAGTAGCCGCTAAATTAATATTTGTGTCAAATAACAACATTATTAGTATACCGTTTCAGATTTATGAACTGTTCAGGAAAAGGCTCAAGGCTATTATTATTGTACAGATCTGTTAAGTGTATATTTTATAACAATGTAGATAAACAATATTTAACAAGGGATATGTAAGCTTTATAATTGGAGTTATTTGGAAATTACAGTTCCTAAGCAGCATTATTTACACTGATATTGCATCTACGATCTTGTTTAATTTCCTAATAATTATATTATTCCCTAGTGAAAAATTACGAAACATGAGAAAAATATATTTGGATGAGTGTTAGCAGAAGCCTATATAACTTGTCTGGTTTTTTCTCTATCTTCACGATATGTATACTGATCTATAATAGACTTGAAAATAACGAATTATGAGTTTTATGAGTACAATCATTGTCAGATGTAACATGTGACATATTTATTTATTTATTTCCAACGGCAGCAGCCAATTTACAAAGACAAAGCATAGATGGTAGAATACAGCGGGGGAAAAAATTTAATACAATCAGATGAAAAAAATCTACATAAAGTAATAAAATAGGTAGGCCTATACAAAAATTTGATAATAAATAATAAGTATCCAAAGATATAACAAGTTTATAAATATCCAAAACATAACAAAAAATAAAAATAAAGATTAACAAACAAACAATAATTACTCAAGTATGGAAACAACTCAGAAAAATGATTTTCAAACAAATTCTACTTTACATAAAAAACAACTAAAGTATAGGTAGATATCAACAAAAGTAATAGAATAGTACATATTATCATAAGTAGATAATTTATACATTAATTATTTACACAAAAATAATAGAGTGAAAGTCAACGAAAGGGTAGTGGACAGGATGTAATTTCTGTGTACTATTTGAATTTATCATGGTGGCTCTATGTTTTAATTAGTTGACTCAAAATTGTTCATGAATCCTAATTCCTACATAGACAAAAACTAGTTCTAAGATGGCATTTGGTCCAACTATGGGCATTGGTTGAGCGTTTTATAGGTCTATTACCCCAGTTATATTCTACACGTTGCTAAGTGTAATTAGTTAAAACTCGGTTTTCAAGATATTTCCGCGAATTTTACGATGAGGAAACCCTCAACTAAATTTTCCATCTCAAACCTGCTTTATTCCTGTAATCAGTAAATCTCCTTGTTATTTAGCATTGCACTTGATATAATTCGTTTTATTACAGCCCTTGACTGATTAAAGGAATCATACGAGTTTTTATACCTACATTGTGAAATTTAATTCATAGATTTTATTAGATGGCTGTATGTCATGGTTTTCATTCCACTATAAAGTTACAATTCGATTCTTTCCAATGGGCGGACTCACAGAAAAAATATAGAATATATACGCGAATATTGCTCTTTTCAGTCGGGGATATAACAATTTATTGTCAATGTGATATTCAACTGATTTAACTGTCCGCAGGACATCTTAAGAAATAAGTGATCTATGCATTGTTAAAATTTGCATCCAAAACTCAGAAATAGCCTTTTATAAATGGCAAGTGGTATAAGTTTGCTCTCCTACTTTGTACATTCTAGAGGACAAGTACCAATTCATATCGTATAAGCACACAATCTATTTATTACAGAAATCGATTGATTACTAATCCCTCAGAATGTCTTAAGCTGCGGTAGTTTTGGTGGAGGACTGTATGCGAACATATCAAAAGGGATAACAATACAGTAACACAGTAGTTAATATTCTGAGCTTCATACAATTAAAACCAACCGCCAGACTACGAGAAAAAAGAGACTTAATGAAAGTCATCACTTTATGTAAAAAAAGCGGTCTTTAAAGGGTGTTCTGAATCAATAGTTTTATTATGAAACTGAACCAGTACAATTTTATTCCTTCAAACTATTGTAAATCATATGAGGACACTCTACACTTGTAATTTTATACGAGCTATAAAAATGTATTTTCAATTGAAAGGGCCATTCGTATTATAATTTTTATGTCATTACGTAACATGTCACCTAACAAAGGACGGTAAAACAGTTCAGACTCATGTTTCAATTGAACTGCAAAATCTAGACGGAAATGTAAGACACATTATAATATGCTATTCCCCAAAAACTTTCTATTAAAATTAAATCCCAATTAATACTTTTATAGGTAAATTAGTCTTTTACAAATAATAACAACCCTGATGTTAATATTGCCGTAATTGCTTGCCATTTCATCGAAACTTATTTTTCTTAAGCATTATTCTAATCAAAGCCCAAACTATATCAGCGTATTATGGAATCTTTCTTTTTATTTCAATGATTGTTTGTGGTAGTATTATAATTTTCTATCATTAGGAGTTTTTCATGAATTTCTTATCTAACCTATGTTGTTTGTGTTTCGTAAGTATAAAGTAATGTAATATTTTACGTAATCATCTATATGTCTAGTAATAATAAATATATCCATTGACAAGAATTTAATAGTCTGACCAATTATGCATAATTCTTGGACAATTAGATCACTGCATAAATTGGATAACCAAACCTGGCCCCTTTGTAGGAATTTATTGCTAAACAAAACTGGCTACTATCCATAACGGCGTTAATTATTTGTTTATACTCCATTACATTTCAAAGGATTTCTTTTGATGGTTAATACAATAAATGTTTGTTTCATGAAGCCCATACTATTTTCAAATGACCTCGTGAGCTCCAGCATGTTTTTGTAAGTAAGTCCATTTTCTTTTTAACAATTTCAAATTCGATTACGTATTTATCAAGAATTTTTTAAGCTATAAATAAATAATATCAGTAAAGGTTTTGATTTTATTCTTGTTGGGTAAATCAAAATAGAAATATTGCACTAATAAGAAGTAAAACGTTATAATTGTCATAAACATTTTGAATGAAGACCTATAAGGATCTATGAGAGGCGGACTGACCTTATAAATAAAGCAAAACACATATATAGATGCCTCATTAGAGTGAGTAGCAACAAAATGTAATTTGGCTGAAATTAGGCAGTCAATGTTAGTAAAACTGGCAATAGGATAGCAATTCTCAAACTCTGTGTATTTTCTGTGAGTCTCACATTAGAAATTAAAAAAATGTGACTTTACAGTGGAATAAAAATAAAATATACACATTATTACGTGTTCGTGTTCGTGTGTGTGTGTGTGTGTGTGTTGTGTTTGTATTGACCATTAAATATAGCGATCTAATACAATAATTTCACTATGTTTCACATAGATATGGACTCCTGATAGTCCATTTTCTTATACCTCTTTAATTAATCAAGGACAAAATAAAACTAATAATTTCAAGTTAATCTCAAGAGCAAATCCCATATTAGGAGGTATACTTCAGAAAAGGAATAAAGTAACATTGAGATTTAAAATTTTATTGATTATTTAACATTTGGTTATCTATTTCCTCGGTAGAACCTATTTAACAAAGTAAAAAATTACAAGATTATCATGCCAAAATAATTAACATTAATATTTATTGTGATAAACGCGAATAGTCGAATGACTTGCACATTTAAAGAATACATCAACAATGCACCATCTACAACCAAAACAAAAACAATAATGCAGTTATATAACAGAAGTTATATAAGAGATAACAAACATAGCAAAGTAATAACTATAGCAATAATAATAGCAATAATATCATAATAACAACAACAATAATGATTATAACAGTGATAACAAAGGCTTTAAAAAAGATTATCCATTCCTCATAGTTAAATTCGCGGAACTATTTATATTTTTTGAAAACTAAGTTTTATCAAATTACATTCAGCAAAGTGTAAAATATTGCTGGGGTTGGGAGAGAATTGGTGGTATGTCCAGATTTTATTATATAGTCCTTTACATTATACTAAAATGAACTACATATCTAGATAAAAAAAATCATCTGTTGACTTTAATCTTCACATGAAAATTAATTTCTATGTAGAAAAAAAAGGTTTTATTCAGGTTCATGTTCATTGATAAAATTTGGCTGAGTGTTATTGAAACCTATTACTCAGTAGGTTCACACAACTTCCCCTTGTCTTCCACAGGTAGATGTAAACATATCTACGTGGAAGACGGACTTTAAACAAAGCTTCACCATCACTCAATCCGTCACTTAGGATTATCGGCTTATCCTTCTTTATCAGACAGACGTTCTGTCACAATGTTCCTAGCTTATCTTAGACTCACGATTGATTTATACGTTGTTGCTCTAACACGTGTGTTAATAATAATAATGTTTGTGTGTGTGTGTATGTGTACATGTATATATACCTAAATTATCATTTTACCATTCTATTCAAATTCAAAACTTCATTCTCATAGGTACGCAATAGCATGTATTTAAATACGTCTGACCTAATATTCTTAACCGAATATAAAGCTATTCAAATTCTAGATAGTTTAACCATTAAAATACAATACTTACCATTGCCACTGGGTGGCTTAAGAACTCGTTCATGTCGTAAAAGCATTAAATAATAAAGAGTTCTGTTATTTAAATTCAAGGTGTGTTTTCCGTTACAATTCCTAACTGCTGGAGGAAGACTTTAAAAATTTTTGGGTCTAAAGACTCGATTGACTTTTAATAGTAAGTTGATTGATGTTGCAAAACTTGACTTATATGGGTGGGGTAGTTATAATTTATCATCTGAAAATCTCCAATATTTCTATAAAGCATTTAAACTTATTTAAATAAATAAAGAGAGAAGGTAAAATCAATAGCTAAATTTTTACGGACAAAAACCTACCTACAGCTCTGCTCCTCCCGACCAGGCGAAAGGCCCTCTCCTTCATCATAAAACTCGGTTAGCTGAAATCAGTCATGCAATTACTGAAAAATGAGCCTATATAAAATTACAGATAGAAAGTTTGAAAATGATTGTTTATAAAACGTTATTTTAAGGAATTTTATATTTTACACAGAATTTGCTAAGAGTGCAAGCATAAAATTTTTAGTGCAAATTATATTATTAATTTGTAGAATATATACTAATAAAAGGAAGAATCTACATTGAAGCACAGAAAATAAATTTCTTTTTGTTTCAAAACAACATCATCATCAATTATAGCAATAATTTTCCAACTGAGGGACTTGTGGACTCAACGTAATCCAACCACAACTCAATGTGCCTGGTGTTATGGTATGGGGAGGTATTTCGAGTACTGCACTGAGTGGTCCTTATTTTCTTCAAGGAAATGTTAACTCATAAGGGTACTTTCGGCCTGGGCGCTCGGATACCTCACCCCATGTGATTTTTAATTGTAGGGTATTATAAAGGAGACTGTGTATGCTTAAAAACCGTAAAATCTTGACTAAGAAACCTAATTAGAAATGCATTTGAACTTGTTAATAACGATAAACCATTATTGCTACAATTTTGTGATTCTGTTCTCAGTCGTTGTATTCACAATTCAGTGTATACAAAATCAATGTGGACATTTCGAACAACGGCTATAACATCTTATGGTAATATATTAGTGATTGAATATAACGAATTTGTTTTCTTGCCTCAAAGTGTTTTATTCATTTAATCTATAACGCCTTTATATTTATCTTCTGGGGGAACTGACATATGCGCCACCCTGTATAATTGCACCTAGTATTTGAATATTTCATCAAATAACTTGTATATACTTATTACAGATTTTCATTTCACACATTTACAGTCAAATACTTACTTCTAACTTTCATATTTCTCGTCCTTTTTTAATTCTAATTGGAAAGGATTTTTTATAAAAAGCAAATACTTTTTATACCAGGTTAAAAGAGGAAGTTTAAAATGTAACCTGATTTATTGGAAAAGAGTGCTGTTCTATGTACTTTAAGAGATTAAGATTTTGAACAAGTCATCAAGTAGGAAAGAAAAAAACTTACCTTGTTGTGAGACCATGATCCGTTTGTTTTAGCACGCCGGATATCCGGTTGGAGTAGAACAGGATGTTACTGTACAGCGCCGGAATTTGGAATGTCTGCAGCAGATTCATCATTCGAACAATTCCGTAAGTAAACTCTTCGAAAAATATATTGGTAATATTTATTCCATTTTCTGATAATGGAGGGAAAGGATAAGATGTATAAAATAGTGATATAAATAAATATATAGATTAAGATAGTGACGAAACACGACATAACTAGCAAAAACTTACTCTCTATTCAGAGATACTATATTTCATATCTCGTATTTAACCTTTTCCATCTAATAGGTGATTATACGAGTTAAACTAGTCAATCTCCTAGAACGATTACTTTTAAGTTTTTACAAATATCATAATTGAATTAGTTTAGGGGTTTTGCGTATTCCTTAAGCTGTTTATAAATGACATTGAGTATTTGTAAGGGTTTAAATAAAACAGTAATCCTAAAAATGTATCTTGCTATAATCATAAATCAAACTCTCTTCGCAAACAACGTTATAAACTCAAATAATCTGCCCCAGTTGCTGCCGCTAGGTATTTCAGTAATTAAATGTTTGTTACAAAGGATAACTATATGTTACTAACGATGTGTTACAGCGGTCTTCTGTCCCCAAATTCGGGATAATATTCTGTGTTGACACCCTCCCTGTCCAGGAAACTTCCTGTCCCATATTTCCCCCTTCTACATTGTCGGGTTAAGTCAATTTACCTAATTTTCAGTTTGCCTAAATAATTTATTACATATGTTCAATATCTTTATTTAAATCTTAAGCATTTCCAATTATTTATAATATCTTACAATCCAAAAATTAATCTATCAGATCTATCAAACTTAAAAGTTTTATTTTGCAGGTCAAAAAAATTAAGGAGTTTAAATTAAAGCGTATTTCAATCATGCTTTTTACAGCCTATGTGCCTGTGTGTGATTTGGAGAAAAGTTATATCTTTAAACTAAATAACGGTATATATTTCAAACTTTTATAAATGTATAGTCTAACTAAGACCTATTAGATTAAGACTATATTCTATTATTATATTATGTATCTTACTTATTTTGATCTAAGAAATCAAATGGTGAAGTGTGATAAAGTATTTTCCGGATCGCTGTGTATTTTCTAGAAACACAAACACATGTTTTCAAATATCAATGTGCCTATATTTGTAAATGAATTATGGAGTTAAAATTATATAAATAAAAATCAATCATATTTTTAAATTTAAAAATGTCAACCATTTACACTGAAAACATATATAACTAAGCCATAGATTGATTTGTATTCGACTTTTCTAGTCCTACTCTATATCTACTTTTACTTGGCCATTCAATAACATTTTCCAAGGAAACTTACTTTTCCGAATACAAAAAAATGTATACGTTCATAATTTTTTCCAATACCATTATTAAACATCTCAATCCTATATAATATCTACATTTTGTTCTTATTCAAAGAAATGAAAGTGTACAGAATTACTTGTTAAAGTAATCATTACTTTAGTCAAAGAAAGAACTGCAAAGTAAATTCTATAATAATAAGATTTGTGGTTACAGAATAATTGGTCGCAGGAGACAAACAGCTGCTCGTGTCAAGCTGAGGTTATATCCTGGACAACAACAGACTCACTAAGCTCCTGGAGAAATTTATGGATGTTCTCCTGACGCCGGGATAAATTACTGCATCGCGTCTGTTTCATATTCGAGGGATTATCAAGTGCTCAATATTTCAATTCCTACTTCATGAAATACGTCACGAGCACATCTATTCCATTTCAGAATCTACATTCACTGATCTTGACCTTAAAAAAGTTTTAAAAGTGCATAAACTTAGATTAAGTAGATAACCATCACCTCACTATATATGCATCTATTTTTTAAGGAGATAGTCGAATTTATGAAATCAACCGGATCAGTGGTATATTCCTTAATTGTCTTGGAGATCAATTAAATGTAGACTTCTCCATGTTATGTATGTTTCTAGAGGAGTACATGAATCCATGAATCCGTCCTCTAGGGCATTAAGCTGCATAACTGCAGCAAATTGCAGGAAAGAATCTTTCTCTTTTGAATTTATTTATCTCCTTGTTAAGTCTAATCAGCTGGTCTAACATATAAATAACCTGGGCTCTTTTTGCGCCAAGTTTCACTCTATGTCTGTCCGGCTGACTGCATTAGACGGGAGACATGAACAATGAAAAGTTTAATACAGTTTTACTCTGACATAACATCCTAAATATTAGACTTGCTCTGACTTCATACACTCAGTAAGCTGAAAAGGAAACCGCTAAGGTTATTACGGTTACACTCTATAAATAGTACAACCTGTAACTTAGTTAATATTGTATAGTATTTTCTTATTTTTAAAAATATTTTCCTTAATAAATGGAGTTTTCCTAGGTTAGAAGGATGCAATATGATTTTGAAATCCAAAATTACTTAATCTAAAAAGTGCAGGAAACATCTTTAAGGAGGATTTCAATATAAATTCTGCAGGATTAGGTCGTACTGACTATTAGATGTTATTATCAATTTAATAGCAAAATAATTCTGTAAAAATAGTTCATAAATCTCGCTTTACTGACGTCTCGTAAATATTATGACATTAACCACTAACCGCCACAACAATCACGTTAAAGGTAATGTGAAGCGACATGTACCATCATAAACGAGTACAGTAAAGAGAAGTTTATTGACAGCCAATATTTGACATTAATAGCAGATTTTACCACTATATCTGTGTAGGAGAAAATACACAGATTTAGTCTCGTATTTGGAGTCTAACTTTTAAAATTGTACTTCAAAAATTTCTAACTTAATATCTGAAATCCTTAACACAATTACTTTTAAAAAGATTTCAATATTTGAGCACCCCAGCTGAAGAGGCATCGGTAAATTATCTTACCATTAAAATAAACTTCTAAATAGGTGATAAATAAGTTATGTTGGTCAACACTCACTATTTTAAAAACTAGGTAGGGTTACGCCACACTACGTCTCACGTAACAGGCATTGCTGCATACAAAATTTTAATTTCATAGCTCAAAATTACTTTCTCTAAATTTCTAGCTTACAGAAAAAAGTCATACGTAAAAGAAATATTTATATCCTCAGGCAGAAAAAAGAAAAATTATGTTAGACTACTAGGTGATGAATTCAAATCCCATGGAAGGAACTTACTAGCGCATAGAAGTCATTGCTGTTTATGTAGAAATTAAATTTCTTTCAAAATTTGAATTCTACAGAGGAAACCTTTCTCGAGATATCTTGCGGACAGCTAAGTTACTATATCACGTCGTAGAATTTCAACTTATTCTATTTTTTGGCAAATTTAATTATTTAGAATATTTCTCGTTATCTTCGTGGTTACCACAAAGACCAAAAAGTAAATAAGTTCGCTAACATTCAGTAAAACATTATGGAGCTCAGTGTTGCCTTCATAACTATGAAGTTTCAGGCAACATTTTAAGATTTGTAGGACACTTCGTTCTTGAAATATCGAGCAAACATACGTGCAGAAATTTGTCTAGAATTTCGAGTAGTTATGAGTGCAACGGAAAAATCACAAAATAAATAAACTTGCACAAAAGTGTAATTTTTGCTTATAATATATCTTTCTGAAGTTATAAAAACTTACAAAACAAAAGGGATGTTTTAAAATATTTCTCAGGATTACCAGTTGAATAATAGTCACCTAATTTACATATTTAAAGTTTTCAATTGTTACATTTTGACTATATTATGTTCCTGCTCATTGTTTTACACATACACATTGCACAATTCACAGCAACAAAGTTTATTATTTCAGCTCCTGAAATGAAACTTAAAACTCATAAAAGCTTTAAGTTCTTACATGCCAAATCTATGAAATCTGAACTAATTTACTACATTTACATTTCTTTATTCTCCGGTTCTTGAGCTACACTGATGTAAGATTAAAAAATAGTATTTTTAGTGTCCTAACACAAGTTTTCAGTAAGATAGATTTGGTATCATTATAATAACGAACGTATTTCTCTCAGCCTACGTTGTTACATAATACAACTCAGAAAGTCTTCCCACAATCCAGGTAAAAAGCAAAATGTTGACTACAACGAAAAGTTTAACAGCCTGGAAGTTTGGAGTTAATTGTGTGAAAAAGAAGTAGTATTATTAAAACTCCTGGGTAGGAAATAACAGATTCTAAGAACTGTGGAATATTTTTCTTCCTTTGCTGTTAACTGTACACAGTTTGACACAAAATTATATTTAAATTCAATTTCTACCTATTAATGAAAGTGTTTAGGTGGCTCATTATTACTATTTTGATGAATACTGATTTTAAAGTAACTTATTTATCTTTAATACATTTACGTTTCGTATACCAGTGACAAAGCTATAGTGTAGCAGATAAAATGAACATCTTTAAAAAAATTTATAGTAATTTAAGGAGTTTAAGGTTAACAACCGATTGTTTTCTTTAATTTGTCATTGTAATACAAATCTGAAGTACTACGTTATGTGAAATTCAATCCAATTTCTTTCTCAGTTTGATATTCAACACATCACGTAGATCAGAAAATAAATCTAAGTGACAAATCTGATAAATTTTGACAGGCAGAAGTTAAAATTTACAAAAAACTCATTGTTTGTCAAACAACGCCCATGCTCTTTAACGAAACTTGTGAAAATATTTATATATACATTGTTAGTTTTTACACATAAGTGTACGTCATATCTTTTTGATCGTTATATAATAGAGCATCGTTACGCAAAATTTTGAAAATCCGGTAATTAGTATTGTGGATTCTAGTAATGTGTGAAGGTTTCTAGCGAGTTGTCCTCTAGCATCGAGCTTTGAATGTGTTAATATAACAAACATTTTTACAAACTATCTCAGGCCATTTAGTACCAATAACACTGTTATCGTAGTAGTGAAAATATAACTTAAACTATTATATTATATATTAGATGCTAGAAATTTTTATATGACATGCTTAATTAAACTACTTTAAATAGCCTACTTAGTCTTTTATAACATTAAACGTACTTATCATTATTCATTCTCAATTATTTTATAGTAACAGACGTACATAATCATAGATGTATTAGATTTAAAGTAGTACGTGGTTGTTCAATCAGAAGGGAAAGTTTTAAAGAATGTCGAGAATAATTGAAAATCGTTATTATGGAGAACAACAGTAGAAATTGTGAATGTATAGAATATTATTTGTGACGAATAATCCAGAAATATAGATATAAACAATTAAAAGTAGTTTCAAAACGACGTAATAAAAATTATACTAAGTGAGTAGCGTGATATTGTCATGAGACTAAGAATTATAACAGGTAATGAAAAGCTATAAAATATAATGCCGGATGTTATGAAGGAGGCATTTTAAATTAAAATACAAATACTATAAAATAAAGGGATGTTTTGGGAAATAAACGACATGAAAAATACATGAGAAGTTGTGAATGTTTTGTATTTTTTTATGGAATAGGAAAGATAGAAAGCAAATACCAAAGAATGAAAGAATTATTTACCTTGTTTTTAAGATGATGTCTTCTAAGTGGCTTCCATTATGTCGGCGAACAATTGGATGTGATTTCTAAAGGCTGCTTTTTGTGTATGAAATAACTGTTAGCTCTTCTTGAATAGCTATTTTCAGGTCTTCTAGAGGTCAAGGCCTATCTCTATACATCTGAGATCAACTGCTCCCAATTCCCACTGTACGGTAGTCTTTCAGTCAGCAATTTTGTCATTCCGTAGAACGAAACGTGCCTTGTACAAAAGTAAAAACAAATATGTTTTTGAAAACTCTTCTACTGAAAAAGAACTATGAACTCCTGTCCAAGGCATAGCAGTGAGTAAAAATTAATAGATATTAGTGAAGGAGTGTGTCCATCCCATCCCTCTTGCTCGTCTACTGTTACATCAACATTACATCAAAGTACGAGAAAGTTGTATTAGTTCACCCTATATATGAGAAGTTAACCTGTAATTAGTATTTTAGTTACTACATTTAATAAGTAATTTACTTATTTTAACAAGTTGATCATAATGTTCAAAGAGCACCTCTCTCCTAGCTTTAAAATGGGTAGCTCATTTTAGATCCTAAAATGTTTATTTTATTATTTTCTAAATTCAGCAAATTGATTTTAAATTACCAATAAGGAAATCGTTTACAGTACGTACAAATTTATGCGTAAATCTCAGATAAAGATGTTGTTAAAAATGTTTTTTCCCTGTAGTTAAAGGATAATAATAAGAGAAAGATGGTTTTATGGAACCTCTTATTGAAAACATCTCGACAGGTTATGAAAAGTTAGCGACGAAAAGTTGAAGTGCTTCGAAGGAAAAGGGGAAAGTTGTAAATTTACTAACGCTCATCTTGTCTTTCAGTTTATTAAAGAAGAATTTTACTGCACATCTTTCGATTACGTTTATACATACCTGTATTTTTCAATTATACAAGAAAAGTTTAATAACTTCAGTGTTTTGACAGAGCAGTTATGTTCTTAAATGCATTTTTTTTTAAACTGTCACTATTTCAGCAAAGTTAAGGTTTTATACATTTCAAAACTGCACCGAACAAATGTTACTCATGTTATATTAATTCTTTTTTAGAATGAAATCTAGTATTTTCATGTAAATATTACACCCCTTTTAACCCGACTTCTAATGTTGTAAGCCAATTGTGCATTAGGTAGTGACGCTGTAAGCTTCGAAGCTGGATAATTCACAGCATAGATTACTAAAATCAGTAAGTCAAGCATAGGCTATATATTACTAACTTTGCTTATATAGGTAAGACATATGCTTGGTAGATCTAAATCCTCCACTAACTCATAATTTGGTATATGCCTCAGTACATAGAGAAATGCTACTATAGACATTTAACATGATTTTAGGAATTGGTCCAAAATGGACATGAAGCTAAAGTATAAAGAGTATAAGCTAAAGAGATTTTTACCTCTTTACTGTAACTAATAAATATTGCAACAGATTGTATTGGTTCATTACAGCTATAAAATAAATTTAATGAAAAATTAACAACAAGCTCAACTTAAAATCTAAATATTTTAACAAACATTGCAATTATGGGTATAGCTATAGAAGTCTCAATGAACAAAACATAATTTTCTTTCATATCAAAACATTAGGTTAAAATATTTATTATTTATATATATATATATATATATATATATATATATATATATATATAATAGCTTGTGATGGACATTTTGGAACGATTTATCGATATTTACCATAATTACAATCACAACGTTTCAATTACTAGTATCTACTCTCTTCTTCGAGTTTAAAAACTTTCCTGTCTCAACTTGCCTACAATGTTGCGTTTTGTATGTGTTATTTAGCCGAAGCGTAAATGTTTTTATTATTATTTTTCTTGTGTGCTTATTTTACTGGTAATTGAGTCTTTTAGGTCTAATCTTTACACTTTCAAAGTTTACTTTACTATGTTTATTATCTTATGTTTCCTTTTACGCATGTATTAGTCCAATCAAATTTGTCAAACGGGGGAAACAATTGTGGTAGTGTTGAGATTTAGTACATTAGAACTTTAAATGGTCCTAATAAAAGTACTAAAAGTCCCCTGTGGGACAAGGTTAATCTTAAGGAAAATAAGGGATTAATATTTGTGGTATAGTTTATAAAAAATATTTAAATATTATTAAATTTAGCACAAAAATCGAATGCGCCGATTTTATGTAGAAGTTTTGGTCATAATAACTGTTTTAATGATCGATTTAGGCCATTATTGATTAACCTAAAGTGTAACCTTGTATTAAATCGGTAACTTTTAAAAAATATAGTGTTGATAAAATCCTAGAAATGTCACATTTATGTTTCTGGAACATTACCTTTCTACAACAATTTGACGTGAATTTCTTTTAGCCCTTTCACAATTACCAATCCATTCCAGTTTTGAAAAGTTATCTCTAAAATACCCATCAATGAATTGAAGTGCTCTTTATGACCGATGGTGCTCAAATTACACTATACAAAATAGTCCAGCAGCCTAGAGCCAATGTGTATTTATGACCAATAACCTAGTTTATATTGGCATCAAATTTCCACTAGAGAGAAGATGGTTTTTTAAGGTAGTAGTAATGTTTTATAGTTGAAGTCATGTTTTGTACTTCCAAACATTTTAATATAAAAGTGATTTTGCTGCAAAGAAGCACTCTCGTAGCCAAAATTAAAATTAAAATTTGTAGACAGTTTTCCACTGTGAAATTGTGGTTTAATACTCAACAGTCTTTCATAAACCTCGTTAACATAAAATTATGACTAATTTAAATTTTATACAGCAACGCTTATTTTATTAAAATTTTGTAAAATTTCAAAAGTTGTTGTTACGAATGAATGACTTTGTATAATTGTACAAAATTATATTTCACTGGTTTAAAATAATACCGCAGCATTATCTATGTAGAATAATAGTAGTTATCTTAACGGTTATTAAATAACACATCATTAACACCAAACTGACAATTTTCTCTAGTTTTAAAAAAATTACCGTATTCAGCTAAAACATAACTTATATCTTTTGTTTTGAAACACCCATGTTTCGTTCATAGTAAAAATTCTTAATTTTGAAGTAAATTAAATCACATAGATCAATATTTGTAAGTATCAAACAATACATTTTCTTTGTACACTGCAAATTACCTAAGCGAGTGCGTCAAGAAAATGTAAAGTTAAGATTACACTATTAAATATGGCATGTTTAATTAATTATTTGTTATCTATTACGGTTCTTCAGAGTTTCTGATGGAGAAAATAACCTACTGCCAGCTTATAAGTTTCGGCTACACTACTGTTGGATTTTGATTTTGAATCTCTTCTTACAAAACCCAGCTCGAATTTTATGGCCCCAAATATAGAAGAGTTAAGCTCAGTTCGATTACGAGTTGTTTATTATGTGATTGCCTCCAATCAACACCACTTTGTAGAGTAGATTTGTTTGTGTTCTTGGAGTATTTCAGTCCAATATAAACACTTCAATTATATAAATGTAGTCGAGTTTAAAAATCTATATTTTTTATGTGAAGTAGCTTAAATAAAATATTTTTTATAGCTAAAAAAGTTGACCTAAGAAAGACTAGCTATTGAATTAAAAAAAATAAATTGATTTAAAAAACTCAAAACGTTTATTTACAATTAATATACTGGTTATGAACGCCTACCGGTCATTTCTTTCAACAGTTAATTACAAACAGTCTTAACATAGATCTCATTACTTTCGTTTTTGGCACTGTACGTGTATTTGTGACTTGTATTGTTAATAAATACCGATCGTTATAGTAGTAATAACATAATAAGAGTACAAGCCTCTTGTTTACTGCTTTTATTGTTTCAATATATGTTATTTCTTGAAAGTGAATAAATTGTACTAGCTGTTGATTTTACACTTCTACGGTATTATTCCAACCTAAATTTCGTAAGATTCATACCAAATTAAATGCTTATGAAAATATCTTTTATATTATATTATAAAAAAATTAATGAACTGTCATACCTTTACTGGTGAACCTCTAAATTATAGTAAGTTATAAAAACCCCAGTTTAATTATTTATTAATAAAAATTTCTTATAAAATTGTCAAAACCTGTAAGTCGACAGCACAAAAGTAAAGAATTATCATGGTCATGTAAATAACATCTGAATTTAAGTTCTTATTTTCTATGTTTTATTTTACAAATTGGAATTGATTTTTTTACATATATTCCAGAAATAAAATATAAATATATCTTAATAACAAAATATTATTAGAAAATAAATGATAAAATAAAATCGAATACTTCATGTAAGAATTAAAATGTCTTTCCGGTCAGAACAAACGTCCTAGTTTTGAGAAATTTAATAATTTAGGACCTAAGTAAAGAACTAAAATTTTATAAATGTGTAGTATAATTTTTGTATATTTTTAACTAATTTTATTTTCTATGTCCTAAAATTTTAAACAAATTGGAATTAAGAAGACAATCAACTCAATTGTACATTAATAAAGAGGGCGATGCTATCGGACGGAAATTATTCCCCAAAACTCTCAAGGTACGAGCTCGCCACCAGTAAGTACAACAACAATTGACAAAAATACTTTAAAAATTCTGAAGAAAACCCAACATTTTCAGAAACATGTATTAGCTCAGACTCAAATATTGAATCTCAAGCCACCTTGAGAATATCTTGGTCGATAACGTAAAGAGCCTTCATTCAATCGAAAAAGACAGTAGATTATACTTATTTACTAACAGTGATGTGAGGTAGAGGTTTTGAGGTGGAGTACTTGAGAGAGTTTTACAGCCCTAACTGCGCCTCTTTAATAAAGGCATTTTTTCTTTCCATTTTAGTAATCATGGGGGGTAATTATTCAGAAACTGTGGGGATTTTAGAAATATTATGATGGAACCTAGATTGATATGAAGCTACTATATTATTGGTTTCAAGAAAGTTGTACAGTATGGTAATGAATTTCAGTAAATGTATTAGAATCGGACAATTTATTCAAATATTTTAGTAATATGTATTGTCCTAAATCTTTCAAGATTAAAGTTTAATTTCTTTAGGATTAGAATAGCTTTTCTGATCTGGAAATCAGTTTGGAAAAACCCCTGAGAGTTTGAAGATTTTAGCAAAACACTAAATTGAGGGGATAGCTAAAAACATATTGTTTGGTTTGTGAGGAAGACAAATAATTATACTATTTGTAAGAGAGCTGAACACGCCCAGAGATTCAAATAACGGAATTTTGTGGAAGCAAAATTAAATTAAATATATTAATAATAGAAAATTTTACAGATTTAGATTGAGCAGTGATAAAGACTGTTCTGTTTACTGGAATAAAGGGATTTCGATTTTAATGTAACAGAGATTTCGATAAAGTTAGTATTAAAACCTATAGAAATGTCATGAATATCGTTTGCGGGAGTTTCAGTTCACCCAGCTCACGTTTATATGACAAAGATTATAAATTGTAACTGGTTATAACTTTCCATTTGTGCTCAAAGGATTGCGACCAGCAACGTTTATACCACTAATATGGTCGAATTTTACTCTAAAATTAAGTTTAATGTTCATATTTCTTCAATTTTTATAACTAATAATTCTGTGGAGCCTTTTATCTGTAAAATATAAGCTTCTAAAAACATTCTAACAGCGGTTAATTTAGTTTGTTAAGTGAAATGTTAACAAAAGTTTTGAATATATCGTGCCACCCCTGTCGGATTTCAAGCTGATACCTGCAATAATTTGTCTGAATGTAACCAAAAAGAATTCCTAATATTGCATTAGAACATTTTTTTACTAGTAGGATAAAATTAAAATCGAAAGCAAAAAATTGGATTCATAGCAATTCTATCTACATTTGTGTACGTTCATTACTTCTCGCGATATTTATTTACCAATCGCTATTACGTGTTTCTGTTATACTTTGCATATATGTAAAACCAAAATTAGACAACAAAGAAACGAAATGTTGTGCTTCTTAAATGCTTTGTATAACCAGTCAATCGGTCAATGACAATTGTCATGGCAAACCAGGAAATGCGAGGGAGGGGAATTATTTTGGTTCATTCTATATCAACTTAATTTGTCCCTGTCACTTGTCAAATTATCACTGCACGTTGACTGAATTAACAATATATTTTACATAATTTCTTTCAAATAGCCTATGTGGTTAAAAATATTAAATCCTAATAATATTATATTTTCATTACTTGATAGAGAGCGGAGATTGAAATCCTGTGTATATCACTTGCACTTTATAATAATTTTTTAAGTCCTGGCGATCTTGTATGACTGTACTCACTCTCCTTCTAATTATGTTTTGATAAAATCCTTACTCATAAACTGAATAGCTAGTCATTTATTACCAAATAATTTTTTAATTATTACTACCTTCATAATAACATATATTTTTAAAATATAGCAAATAGTAAACACGTTGCCAACAAAGTAAAGATTCTAGTCACATAACACCCTTTGTCATTTTAGTTTGTCAAGAAACCAGTTATTACTGCTAGTTAAGATATAAAAAGGCATACTCAACTTAGGTTGTAAAGTTAAAGTTAACATTCGGAGAAGTTTGAAGTATAATATTATCGGTTTCCAATATTTATCAGAAATTAAACATAACTGAGGAAACGGTAGGATCCGATCAGGAGCAGAGTTGAATTGTATGTATTACGGTAATCCTGACTTGATCAAATCTTCTCAATAGAGTTCAGAAACTGATTACCATATTTTATGATTTATACCAGACCAATATTGTTTCTTCACTAACAGTGCAGTAATTTGAAGCCTTAAAATTCAGTTAAAACTAAACTGTTTAGTCATAACTGAGACATAATTACAGATTATATTGATATATCAGACTTTTTCTTCAACATAAATGTTGATTTTTTTATTCCCGTTTTTACACATAAACTAAAATTATAACTAACTGCGTATATTAGCGATTATACGATGAATGTATAATCTAAAATATGATACAGTTCTATCCTGTCAGTCACGAAAAAAATTGAATCAATTTAAAAGTACAAGAAATTTCTTTGTATAACCAGTCAATCGGTCAATGACAATTGTCATGGCAAACCAGGAAATGCGAGGGAGGGTAATTATTTTGGTTCATTCTATATCAACTTAATTTGTCCCTGTCACTTGTCAAATTATCACTGCACGTTGACTGAATTAACAATATATTTTACATAATTTCTTTCAAATAGACTATGTGGTTAAAAATATTAAATCCTAATAATATTATATTTTCATTACTTGATAGAGAGCGGAGATTGAAATCCTGTGTATATCACTTGCACTTTATAATAATTTTTTAAGTCCTGGCGATCTTGTATGACTATACTCACTCTCCTTCTAATTATGTTTTGATAAAATCCTTACTCATAAACTGAATAGCTAGTCATTTATTACCAAATAATTTTTTAATTATTACTACCTTCATAATAACATATATTTTTAAAATATAGCAAATAGTAAACACGTTGCCAACAAAATAAAGATTCTAGTCACATAACACCCTTTGTCATTTTAGTTTGTCAAGAAACCAGTTATTACTGCTAGTTAAGATATAAAAAGGCATACTCAACTTAGGTTGTAAAGTTAAAGTTAAATTTCGGAGAAGTTTGAAGTATAATATTATTGGTTTACAATATTTATCAGAAATTAAACATAACTGAGGAAACGGTAGGATCCGATCAGGAGCAGAGTTGAATTGTATGTATTACGGTAATCCTGACTTGATCATTTCTTCTCAATAGAGTTCAGAAACTGATTACCATATTTTATGATTTATACCAGACCAATATTGTTTCTTCACTAACAGTGCAGTAATTTGAAGCCTTCAAATTCAGCTAAAACTAAACTGTTTAGTCATAACTGAGGCATAATTACAGATTATATTGATATATCAGACTTTTTCTTCAACATAAATGTTGATTTTTTTATTCCCGTTTTTACACATAAACTAAAATTATAACTAACTGCGTATATTAGCGATTATACGATGAATGTATAATCTAATATATGATACAGTTCTATCCTGTCAGTCACGAAAAAAATTGAATCAATTTAAAAGTACAAGAAATTAGAAATTTCTTTATTGTATCAGGCGATGTTACAACTTTTAGGTCACTTACAACTAACCTAAAATATAAAAACCTATTAAATCTAAATTATTAATTCATATTCTGTCAACATTTTCCTAATGATCAGAACTTAACAAGGATGGTGAATTTCAGGCGATCCAAAAAATAAATTAAACTTGCAAAAGTTCCATCTGGGAACTGTTGGAGATGGTCACTTTTTGGAACTCATCAAATAATATTATGAAGCCATTGTGATTCCTAAGATACTATGGAAGCTTTAACTAGAATATTAACTAGTACTCGTATAATATCAGTCATGATTAGAACTAAGGCGTAGATTGAAGTATTTTATCATGTGACCTATATTGTTATATATTGCTAATATAACTAACTAAAAAAAAATAAAATCTTTTTACCTTTCATATAGAACCAATTAGAAAATCTTAACCAATCTTGCAGCCATTTATAAAGTATATCACCAAAACTTTACATGTGTTTGTGCATTTTTAAAACTGTACTATTTGCAAGTGTTTAGTAGCTTCACGCGTACAAAAGTGACAGAACAATTTACATTCTTTTTGCAATACTCTAATATAGAATATATTATTTCAAATAAGTAGGTGAATGAATAATCAGCCGCCTTATTTGAGTTAAGAAGCTGATTTTTTTTGCTTTGAGGAAATCATTAACTGTTTATCTTAATAGATCTTAGGGAACATTAAATTTTGTACTTCTTGCTATGATTAAATACATTTACATAAACTTTATATTTACTCGAAAGAACTGAAAATCAATCTACGCATATATGTGTATTTAGTATACTGCCACCAACTTAAACTATGAGGTAATGAAAATGAAAGATATAGTGAGTAGAATAAAATAAGAATAGTATAATGGAATCTGAAAAATACTGATTCCTATTTAGTTCATTCCACTTTAATTTAGAATTTGTGTATGAACCGTCTAACCCTACGCAGCCTTTTCTATTGAGGTTTATATGGCTATCTTATACAATTGTGACATACTTAAGTAAGTGGAATATTTCGCGTAGCGAAATTCTATAAATTCTATGAAATCATAGTACTTCATGAAAAGTAAAAATTAAGGAGTTGTCTGAACCAACATCATTCTAATGTTATTCTCCCCACTTAACTTGAATCCTAAATTGGCCTTGTGAGTCTGAAATCCACGGATAGTATGGACAGATGTCAAACTACCACATATAATAAAAACTATTCCCTTTATTAGTTAAGAAAAATATTATAATTCTACCTTTAAGCCATGTAGGCTAATATACAAATTCCAAAATCACGACCATTAGCCATTTCTCGAGACAACTTAAGATTTATGACAACGTGGTCTCCTCGTAAAGACATCACCACACTCTTATCCATATTAATGTGCCAAATAAAACATGAACCAAGGTATATTACTTTACTATTTACAACTTTACTTTATATCACATTCAAAATTAGATGTCTCGCATGAAAGGGCTAATTTATAATACAAAAATATAAATTTTTTAAGGACAAGGGGAACGAGGTGTTGCTTGACAGCGGGATGGGTAGCTACAAAGTTCCCGAGAGAAAAAAATAATACGCGTTCCAATTAGGTTACTAATCCACCAAGAATTTAGTTCCAATAACACTGGATGTAACGTATATTAACCAGTAACGATTAACAGGGTTAAGGTAATATGTATTATATAAAATACAAATAAATAATGGTACATTGTCCTCAAATAACATTTTAACCATCTATGAAAATTTCAGTCTTAATGTTATGAATTACCTGAAAAAATTGAGTTCAATGTAGCTATTTACATACAATAACTACGAAACCTTATTATAGTTGATTAGCTATCAATAAATAAAAAATATTTAAGAATTCTACAAGTTTTCTATCAGAGATTTCGGAAAACACGAAATTTATTAGTGATTGCAAACGTTCGATAGATACTCTATATAATTAAAATAGTTTGATTATATTGTCAAAAGTGTTAATTTTAAGAATTCTATGCGTATAATGTACCGATATTAGTGTTGACTGTCGACTTTAAGCGTCTAATGAACAGTATTTAGAATTCATTATACCATTATTCAGCATCGTTGGTTTAATACTTTTATTGCACATATTTATTGCAATATTTTAATGGGTTTTCAGCACTAACAATTGTTTTGCATTGACTGGCATACGTCACATGAGGATTATACTAATTAAATTAAAGATAGTTCTAGTTTTCGAAAAGTAATAATGATACAGTCTCCTTTTAATGGAAATTGGTTTTACGCAAAGTTTCGAGGTTTGAAACCTATCTTCTTTGTACGGTGACGACATAAGAGGATGACATAAGAGGAGTAGGATAACGTAAGAGGAGGAGGTGAAATAAGAGGATGTAAGTGAAAACGATGAGTATTTACATCCTAGAAACCTTCTGTTATAAATATTATAACATATACCGATTGCAAATGTCTGAAACTATATTATCTTCTTTAAACATTGCATCGTCATTAAGAAATTTTAAACAAAGCATATTTGGTGTAAATCACTTTAGAAAACATGATAACAGAAATTGGAAATATAATATATGTCTTTATATCACAACAGTGTCATAATATTGTCATTAAGTTAATATACCCAGTTTTCTATAGAGTTAATAAAATTAGAAAGTCAATAAAAATACCATCCAAAATTTGACTTTGAATCATTTACAGTTGAGAGCAGCTTGGGTGAACAGTTACGTTAACAATACTCTCCCAAGAATGAGTAATATTTTCCCACCAAGAAGTATCGGGAGTTTTGTAGAAAAATTATCGAAATTATAACTTCTCTGAAAAAATATCCTGAGGGTCTACTGGGTTTTAACAAGTTCCGCTCTCTTAATCAATGAACTGGAGCTTCCAAATTTCTGAAGAATCAATTTAATGACAAAGTAGTGATCGTTTAGATGAAATGAGGAAAAGCAAGTGAACGGTTTCATACTATTTTTCTTTCCTACTATATTTTACACCACCTATTACAACACAATAAGAGGATTGACATAATGATCTGTTTCCTCAAAGTGGCTCCTTAATCTAGATCCCGAAGACCGTTTAAAATGGAATTTAAAATTGTTCCATCTAAGTAACTGCTGTTAGATTTTTACTAAAATTTTCATTGATAGGAAATATAAGTAAAGCTCATTTTAAATCAACTGTAATCAACACAAACTTCCCAAAGGAAGTTCGTGTCCTTCATCATGAGAGCATTCTCTTCCCTGCTGAAGGACGCGCTGTTCGTGTGTAGGGTCGGTCTCCCCTCAGACCTGTTCTTCCTTCAAGAAGAAGCTTACTTCCTCCATGACAACCAGGTAATAGTTGTTCAGGTATATTTAGAACAATTTCAGGAAAATTTCTAGAAAATAATAATTATATATATATTTTTTGAGAACGAAATATTTTTGGTGTGCCCGTAAATATAGCACAGAAAATGAAGAATCTACGGTAAAGAGAAAATTTTTATTACTCAATTATAGTTTGAATTAATGTAATAATTATTTCGTAATTAATTATTAATTTTAGTTTCTTAATACTCTCTTTCAGTAAAGCAGAAACTGAAATTCGCTATAATTAAATCACGTATCAAAACTCTATTTGAAACTCTGCTACTATGGTACTATAAGGCTTTACTAACGTGTAAATGATGTATACAAACATAAATCGTTTCAAATCTCGATAAACATATTACAATGACTTCTTATACAAATAAATGTGTTTCCTTGTTATTCTTCATATTGCACATATCAATATATTGTAAATAAATCCAAAACATTATTGGATAGATATAAAATTGTTTTTTTGTTTCTAATTATTTAATGTACATCGTGATATTTTTTTACATATATAGAATAATATTAAGCAGAAGATGTAGAGCCATTTATCGCGATTAGTCTAATACATGTGTTTTATATTATACATTGTGAACAATTTACGCCTGATACTATTGAAACATGAAAGAAAATACGATAGAAAGGGAATTCTCTTCCATTTCCGATACAATAATGACACGGCGGCGGCTCGTATCGCACTTCAATAAAACATATCATAAAAGGTCTTGTAACTAGTCGTGCTTCTAAAACGTTTATTGTTCAAGAAAAAGTTCTTTCCATCTTATAAACTATTTAAAAATACTATTTGATTAAATCTATTGATACAAATTTTAGTATTTAAAAATTATTTTATATTTAAACGTTTTTAATTATTTACATGCATACTTTTCATATTTTACAATAAGTAGTGTGTATTTATCTAGGAACCCTAATATTTAATCTAATTCTATGAATTTGAGCAATGTGTTATAAGGTGAAAAAATTTTAAGATATTATGATTTTAACAATAACGTTCTATTTTTTCCAATTTTCATTAATATTGTTAATAATTTAAGTGTGAGCACTCATGTTTTTAATTCATAAAAATGAAAACAATGGAATTCTATTAATTACAAAGAAAACTTAAAAGAAGTAAAAGCTAATAATTTTATGCAACTTTATAAGCTTTAGCTTCACACCATTACTTATTAATATCATGCAAATTATAGTCTCAAAGCTTAGCTATTCAATGAGTAGCATTTATGAAGGTGTATTTATTTTTATCTGTTAGGAGGACATAATTCTGGCGGAAATTACCATGAATTATTTATAAAAGTTACATTTAAAGATAATATTATACAACTTTCCCTTTATCCTAAAGTAAATAAAATTGATTAAACGAAA
Source organism: Homalodisca vitripennis (assembly GCF_021130785.1). Classification (NCBI taxonomy): domain Eukaryota; kingdom Metazoa; phylum Arthropoda; class Insecta; order Hemiptera; family Cicadellidae; genus Homalodisca; species Homalodisca vitripennis. The sequence continues at coordinate 36,666,850 of NC_060214.1, forward strand.
GAAAATCTAATACTTTTGTACCTGAAATCAATGTTTGACAATCATCACTTTGACATATTGAGACATTCCTTATTGCTCAGCTCGCTATTAGAGGGCTTAACCCTTTGAACTCCAAAAGGGCATTAATCAGCACCATTGCCTTTGACTGAGTACTGTGACATATTGATACGTCTTCAATCACGTCTGCTATTAATAGACTTTGAAACCAAGTGCCCTTTAGTTCCATCTCCAGCGATGACTTATGATCGTAGTAATACAGTAAGGTTATTATTGGACACACTTAACTGGATCCTGAGAGCTCTTCAACTGCGTTAATAATAGGTTATAAAACTTTATTATTCTTAATTCAAGAACTTTAAATGGTTTATTTTTTTACTTGGAGAGGCTTCGATAATATCAAACTTAGATGTATTAATAAATTTAAAATTCCCTAGACCCTTTACATTCCATATTCCTCATGACACAACTTATTAAAGATTAAAAATAATAATTATAAAAGTACCCTTTAAAACTTTTTACACTGTTCCAATGTGGCACAGTACTTCTGTTTCCTTTATTATAAGTTTTTCACTTAAGGCAAGTTGCTGAGAAAGCTCATTTCATTTATTACTAAAAGAACCTTTGTGCTTGTTTCCGAAGAGACAGGATATTTAGAATGGGTTAGCATAACGTTAGAGAAGAGCCTTACTTTCGTTATCCTATTAAGTGGGATAGTGGGCTCTCTGTATCTCAGTCGTATCACCTTAGAAGAAGAGGAGGCTTTCTCTGTTTAGTATCTTACAGTCACAGTGGGCACGGGAACTTGGGGTACCGAAATACTCCCTTATTTTTAGATCAGCAACAACAAAGTGAGCACCAACCAATCGAACAGTCATTCCAAGAATCCATATAATTACCTAGATATAAGTGATACATCAGTTTTGCTCTGCCAAATGTAAGTTCAACTAAAACTTATAAACCAGCCAAAAGTGAACCTTTTTGGGAAGTTTTCTCACATTACTGAAAAGCAAAATGGAATTTAAAAATGAAAATTACTGCATGTATTATTTGACTAGTAAAATAAGAAAATCGTTTACCTGATATTAACTAACTGGTCAGTCCAATTTAACTCAAATGTAAAATAATGTTTCTGAACTACTCTTAGATCTTGATGGAGGGAACATACTTGCACATTCTCATCTTCCTTGCAGTGTTCTCAGAAACATCGACCATCACCGCTTACGTGGTCCTAGGCTGGGATAAGAACATAAGATATGTCCGTTATTCAAACAAAAGTAGGTCAGGATTTGGCTCCGAAAACTCCTTTTGGAGCAGTCGGTAAGAACTATGCTAACTAAAAGTTCGCTGGACTTTGCTTTTGAACTGATTTACCAATTCAAGCTCTAAATATTCCTAATTATAAAAAAATAAGTTTCAGTTTATAAAGAAACAAACACTTTGTTATTGCACTTACAACTGTACATTTTTATCAAATACTAACGTTAATACCGAAACGTATATGGTTGTCCTACAGGATTCAAACCTAGGGCCAATTCTATTTTCATATTTGTGAACGAACTTCTTCTATCGATATCTGACTCAAAAGTGTAATGAATTTCGGGCTGAGAAAAAGTTCAGTCCTGCTAGAAGAAGGCTACTGTTGCCGAGTTTGCTTCTTGTCGCTATTAGAGCCACATATTATTATTTATTTAATCTTGCAGTTGATACAATTGATGTTAGAATAATAATCCCATACTAAGACACAATTATGCAGTTTTTACTGTGACAATGAACAATGGTCGAGTTTAAGATTCAGCCAAAAATAAACGAAACTGATACCGATTTTCGTTTACCGTCTGTCTATATCTGTTTTCCATTTTGAAGTCATGTTTAAAACATTAACTAACGAACTTTAAAAAAATCAAAGTAAATAGAATATTTCTGTAACTTTTTCTGAAGCTAAAGTAATTTTAAATGACAATAGCATAAAAAAACTTATATCAAAGTGAAAATTATTAAATAGATAAAACGGTGCAAATAGTATGCACTAGGAATAAAAAAACCTTGTGTTGTAGTAACCTAACCCCATGTAAAATGTAAGTACGCTTCAACTTATGTATTGTAACGTCGACAAGTTAGAAAAACCGTATATATAAACTCATAGTGTTGAATTCATCTCTATCTGCTAAAAGGAGCTGTATGAGGTATACAAGACTATATCTCTACCATAAAGCAGAGCATTGTAATTCAGCCTCCGATATATACCATTTGTTCCAATAGATAGGCTTACTTATCCGTAGTTGCTTGTTCTTTGTTATAAACAGAACGTTCTTCCTGGTTTTGTGTAAATTTTCATAGCTTTTTCTAATAATTTTTTTTACTATTCAGATAATATTATTATTTCCTTTAAACATTGTATACGCTTATGAAAATTAGGTTAGAAAATTTTCCATTGTGAAATTTGTGAATCAACATTGTTGATAGATCTAGTTAATAAAAAATGATACTACTACTTAAGTAGTAAAGTTTTAAGTAGAGGAGATGAGGCAGACCACTCTAGTGTTAGTTCCACTGTTTTGTGTTCACCACATCGTTTTCCTGATGATGCCTTACGTCGGAGTGGATGAAGAGGTAAAACTTGTCTGGCTGGTCATCAATCAACTCTTCACATCCTTCCTCGTATTCACCGGACTGTGTTCCATTCAGTGTTGTGTTTAGTGTTTTTTGTTAAACCTTTGTTAAAGTATGTAGACTGATTGTCCACTGGTTTGGTGGTAGGACTATGACTTCACAATCAACGAAACGAGTGTGGTCCATTGGCTTCTTAGAGGAAGAAGATACAACATCTTGCCACTATAAACACGCCGATCACACATTTAATCAGCCAGTGCATTCCGCTGTACCTTGCTGTCTCATTTTAAATGACTCAAAGAGTACGTTGAAAGCTTGCCTGTCTTTAAGAATGCCAGAATCAAAATATTTTGCACAAGCATTCACAATCGGTGTATGAACAGTAGCCTTGTAATTGGGCAACAAAATCTCATTCTCTGGTTATTCTCTTGTAAATATAGTGGCTTCTGCTTTTTCTTGATTCGTTTTTTCCAGGTTAACGCTCAAAGTGTATAATAATGTCACATGAGATTTAGTAACATTTTGGTAAAGCAACATTGATTAATAAATCAATAAACAGATACAAAGAGTATCAAAGGACCCGACTGAATGTAAAGAATAATAAAATATTGCAAGACAGATAAAGAAACAGACGGAATGTCCTTTTATACCCTAAAATCAATAGAGATTTTCCTTGCATCTCGGAAGATGAATCTATGACGAAAGTTACAATTCCTTGCGACTTTCCTATTAATAGATACCGCACATATGGGCAGATGAAAGGATAGATAGACGGACCCTTCCGCCTTTCGGACCAAAATTCATTAGAATTCTTTCTTGGACCAAGAGAAACCGATCTATACAGTTTTAGATCTACAAGATCTTTCTATTGCGACTTGCAGTACAACCGGACGGACGAACACTTAAATAGAAGTAAAACGACATGAAGACAAGAAATTCCTTTGTGTTTATAACAAATTATATGAACACTACAAACCAATTATTAAATCTAAGACGTATATGGGGTTTAAATATTTTATAATCAATACTTCTTGTCATTTAAATGTTATTGTTTCTTATTGATTTGTTATTTTTATAATGTTTGTTTCCAAAGTAATAGTTTCACGATAAGTTTTTGGTTGTACCAAAGTATGTGTATCGATTAGTCTTGATATATCGATTCAAATACTATTTGAATCCTTGTATTATAAATAGTTTATCACTTAGAAGTTTATAAATGCACTAGGGAAATTTTGGGATTTGTACCTTTGGCTTCAATATTCCTAATTTGAAAGCATTCATACATTTTTAGCAATTATAGTAAATTAATTAAATAATTCGTAGCCTATCAGTTCACTAAAACACACCGTTCAGTTGGTTACGGAATTTGCATTTTTTTTTAAATCGTTCATGATACTCCATCAGACTTTTCACCTCCGTAATTTGCTGCAGACCTCAGTTTTAATTAATAAATATGTTTTCCTGCATAATTCACATAAAAATAAAATTTCGTCATTTATATAATGACTGAGACCTAGTTTTATGTGTGCAAATTTAAATGTTTTAAGGAAAAAATATTTTAATTTAAAACTAAAAGTTTTTACCCATTTTTAATAAAAGCTGAAAAACAACACTCAATAAAAATAATAAAATGTATTCTTTAGATAACTGGAGTGTAAAAAGTAAAGTAAAAAGCTACTTAAACGCTATGGCTTTTAACATGCCCTTGGGACATTGAAGACAAGCAAACTCGAGAACGGAAATGAAAATTTTTATTAAGAATTGTTAGCTACGAGTTTCACTTTATTTATCTAGTGCTTTATTCCTGTTTAAATGTATTACTATTCCGTTGGTTTTACTGTTAATTTCCTTTGCTAGTGTATTTCAGACCTAATCACATGTAGATTCCACTTAAGACGATGTAAAATAGTGAATCGAGCGGTTTTCCACACATTTATTGTTCTCCAGATCTACATAAAAACAGAATACATTTTAATGTTTCAAAATCGTTTCTTAAATGTTATAATAGGTCCAATACAGCCTTGAACATACAACGTCGAATTGTCGTACATTTTCTTACATAACTCCTTATGTTAAAAAATTCACAAAATGACGTAATAACCTTCATAACTATCCTATTAATGAAATGGGTTTATATTTAACTAACGCTTCTATCGGTATCACCTTTTCTGGCCTGAGCAACTAACCCTACAATTTAGAGTTAACATTTGTACATTACATGGTGTATTATGAGAATACTAGAGTTTCATTCTGTAAATATGAATAATTTCTTGTAGGCTATCACATTAATAAAAACACGTGTTGGTATATTTAATATTCAAATAATAAGATACCAGAGTAATTTTGAACTTTCTTATTAAAACATTTAATCAATATAGTATAGCTTATAAGGTCTACAGCAGCTTTTTGGTTTACCACAGTTTGTACATCTTGTTGGGCAAATTTTAAACTTTTGTTGAAATAAAAGTCATTAAATTATATTTTCGTAATTTTTTTACTGCTGTAAAGAATATATTATACAATTAATTCTAAAATATCTCCAAACTTTTATGATCAGTTTTTACAACGCACAATGTCACATAAATGAAATGAAAATGAAAAATTCATTATTTATTCAGGCAAAGTTAGGGCCGCGTGGCCCTTTCTTACACTTAACCTTTATAAGAGGACATACATAAAAACATACAACCTCTCCTTTAAATATTGCCTACCTCTGTGGAATGCAGAAAAGTCTGAATACAATTTAATACCTGCCAGCGATCACGTTGGAGGTGTGGTACTTTACCTGAGAGTGTCTTTGAGAGGATAATGTTTAAAGTATTTTCACTCCCTTGTATGTTTCAAAGGACGCCTGTTCCACGACAATGGTGTCTAGTGTTAACAATGACACCCACGCCGGCTCCATCTATCTGTCACAGAGGTGACGACAACAATAGGGAGCAACAATACAGAATATCATTTAAATGGTATTGAGTGTATTGAAAATGCTCTTTTATTTCTATTAGTCTAGGAGCCGAGAGTAAATTGGTTCAGAGCTTGGGTTTTCTAAAAAGGGATTAATCGTCACCATGCTATTTTTGGTGGAGGTCGTAACGGGAGATTATCAAAAAGGTTAAAAGAAAGGAAAACATTTTTCCTAAGATTATTTTCCCTAGTTTGATACACTTTAAACCGACTCACCACTCTATGTGTCTGTATTTGATTAGCTGAGGCTACTTCTAGATTTGTTTAATGGCTGACGGTTAGTTTTTAAGTAATAGTTTCATATTTATAAAACTTTTCATAACCTTTCTTTTAGACCTGCAAAAAAACCAGCACGGCTGACCTTTTTTTTCTTAAAATAAATGTCTTTACTGATAAAAAACCAGTACAGGTATGTTTACAATGAAATTTGGCTTTTGACTCTTGGGATATATCATTGTACAATGTAAATAATAAGGGGCAGAAAATCTTCTGATTTTTATAAGAACAGTTTTAAAACCTTAGGATTGCTATTTTATAGTTTTTTTTCTTCAGTGTCCAGTCCAGTCAAGGGGGAAAGTATATCTAATTACTTATGTTCTAAGTCGCTCATTTATCATTACTTAATTTGTTTACTTAGTAATGTGTTTTTCACTACTCTTGTTTAATACTAGAATTCTCCAACAATAAGTAAATACAAGAGATTTTAATGTCTAGTATTTTTAAGTAAAAATAGTCTTAGTCTATTTTTTGTTATGTATATATATTTGTTCGTTATGGATATATATATATATATATATATATATATATACTGTATATATATATATATATATATATATATATATATATATATATATATATATACACAAAGACGCTTTTACAGACCTACGTAAGTTCATAATTATGCAAATCATCCCAGGCATTACTAAGACAGGAGGAAGATTATAAGGGCAAAAATATACTTTTTTACTAAATTGGGTTTCTCAGATTTACTATGTATATATTTTTTTGATATGGACAAAAAAAGGAACGCTACTATGGCACCAGAAATATCTGAGACCGGAAGTATGTTATTGGTTTAATTGAATTAGACGCTTTTTGACCGATCAAGACATTTCAGATACACAACTTCATCAGGCCAACAATGCAGACGCTACTAGGGCACTTGGAATTATTATAACAGAAACATTACAACTACAGAAAAACCCTTTTCGACTAAAGCAAGCTTTTCACATCGAGTATGTATACATTTGCTATCGTGGAATTAAGGCAAACTTTACCATAGCGTGTGCATGATAATTAATTAGAAGCAAAATGCTTCTTCATGAGGTGAACATGAAAAATGATTTGATGGTAAATAACTTGAAAATTGTATCATTTTAACGATGTACACTTGATTAGTATTTAACTTAACAGTGTCGCCTTCAAGTTAAGGATTATGATAGGGTTATGGAAAATTAAATAACAGGTGTTTTACTAAGGTTCAAAGGACTTAGTATCCCTCCAATCTAGTTCAAAATATTTCTAGTGTTATAGATATTTCTATGGAGATTCATTAAAATATTATGGAATTTCATTTGTGTATTTGATTGGCACCTAAAAAACCTGCTTTACTCTCAGTCTACAGCGAATGTTTATAACACCATGGAAAAGGATGTGCCTATGACGAACCTCTTATTTAATAGGAAATTGCGTGCAAAGTCTCAGTTACTACTAGTAATACTATAAGAGTAAAATAAAATTAAAACAAGTGTTTTTTCCTACCATGGCAATTTTGGATTTTCATAAATTCTAAAAAACACAACTCATAAACCACTAAATTGTACATATATTAACATTCTGTATTTTAAGAGTTTACGAGTTCTTTATATGTAAATATCCTTTTAATATAAGCATACAATTAAAACATGTGTTTTTTCCTACCATGATTTTTTGGATATTCATTAATTCTAAAAAACACAACTCATAAACAACTACACTGTACATATATTAGCTTATTGTAGTATAATGGTTTACGAAAAGTTTATAAGTAAATTTTCTTTTCAGTTTTAATTAAATTTGATTAGAACCATTTCGATAGCATATAATACGTGTAGGGTGAGTGAGTAGGAGATTAATACCACAACCAAAAGCAATAACATTGCCGTAGGTTATTGCGTTTTGCTTTGCGATGGTAAAATCAAATATCGTATATTGAATTGGATGCCACGTTTTATTATACAATGACTATAGTAAACTGTTATTAAACTCGTATTAACTTCGGTTCAAGTGCAAAAGTACAATGCTATTGTCCATTTTAGTAATAGTACATTAAAATATTTATATTCTGTTTATATCAAGCCGATCTATTTTATCTAGCAGAGAGTATAAAATTCTTCAATAACTTTTTACAACACTTTCTGAACACTTTAAAAGGGCTTAAAGCCCTAGATGTTCCATTAAACGCTGCAAATATAGAAATATATTTTAAACCTTGAGGAATAGTGCGTTAAAAATTAATACACAAGACTATTACTTGGCTATCGTGCAGATAAGCAAGTGGAATGAGTGCTATGCAAAACTTGTGTCTTTTTGGAGATAAATGCTTTCCAATGTCGAAATCCTAAAAGATGCTCTCTTATATAGATAAAATCCCATAATTAATTTAAAGAGATGTAAGAATAACACATCTAAGATTGCAGAACAAATCACGGTATAAGTGTATATTTGCCACTCTGCATATTATTCATATTGTTCTTTTTGTACTGAAATTTGTAGATCCATCACTCGATAACGTTACATGTCTCACATGTCATCAAGGTATAAAACATCCGTGGCACGCCATTATGAAACTAACATAGTTCATAAATTTACAAAGCGCCCGAAACTCAAAAAACAACCACCTAGCTTGCCAAACATCAGTAACATGTGGACATACCACTGCAATTTGTTGTCAGTAGATACATCTTTCAGAGGCGTATTCGAGCATTTGCAACAATACTAAAAAGGTAAGAGTTTATCTCGTTGTTATACATTGTCTACATCATCTTACCCACAGATTTGTTTCACATAGTACATATTTGTTTCATATTGGTGTTCACATTGCGCAAATGAATGGTGTTAATATAAATTGTAAAAATGAAAGGACCAAGGCGGACCTTAGTGGTACTCCATACTAATTCTGAACTACATTTGATTTCGAAAGTCAACTTTGAACAAACTGAGTGTTGTAAAAGTACTGTTGAAAACAATGGAAAAGAAGCAGTCCATTAAACATTTAATCGGTAAAATAAATCACCAAGTCACGGAGAGACTTATATCTAAACATATATCTAAACATATCTAAACACGAACTATGATTTCAATAATTATGGAACCGGATAAAACGAAAAAAAATGGAAATGAATTATTCTGCAAATATTAAATATAATGAAATATTTGGTTAGAAAATTATTTACACTGTACTTATTTTATGCACTTAACCTAATGTTTAGTTTGTTGATACTTATACAAATTTAAAATTTATAAACTGTAGTGTCTTAAAACCCTAAAAGACAAAAATCTTTATAAGCCTATGTGGTTTCCTCATATTTATTCTATAATGATACGATGTTACCTCAGAATTTCAAAACTTTTCACTGCCAGTATCTTCAAACTTTACAAGGTATCAGACAAGAAGTAAATTTAAATAGCGTGCGAAAAGATTTGAGATTAAAAAAATTTCCATTTTGCTCTATGATAAATAAAACCAATATCTGTTTTAACTTTAAATCACGGCCGTTTTAAAATCTGAAAATATATTGAAAAATATTAAATATAAAAGTAATTGTATTTAATTAATATTTATAAAATTTTGACATTGTTTATCTATTTTTTAATATACAAGATAAACATTTTGAGGTTGGCTATGCTTTACTTTTCAAAATTTCGTTTTTTCGTTACTTTGAAAAATATTTCATTACAGTATCAAATATTTAAGGGTTACATTGGGAATTTAATAAAAATTCTAGAAAAGTATTATTCAACAATGCCCAATAGCTCAATATACCTATTCCTTTTCTTAAATTTGAACGACCGTCGTCTGGAAACCTTAAGAGACATCTAAACCAAAGTTATTATAACAGCGGATAGAGATTTCTTAACATTTCTAATATAAAAATATATCTAAAATGTCTGGAGAACCATAAACACTTTTTTACAAATGTGAGTAAGAATGCAGAATATCTAATGTAAGAATATCAGAAATAGCTGAGACTATTAAAGGAGTTATAGTAATGACTGGTGTAAAAGGTGAAGAGAATATTATTTTAAATACATATTATATTCTCTTCACATTGCTCTTCTTAACTACTATCATAATAGCTCTATTAGATACAAATATGACAATCAAACTGAAATTCTAGACCACATCTATTCAGGTATTATGTCTCAATTCAGGTCGTGGGTCTCTCTCTGATACACTGACAAGGATACAATATTACTCAACTCCATTCCATCAGTGTTTGACCAAATAACAGACTTAGCCTACGGAATGGCACACAAGTATTGCTCGACTGATATGCTTTGCTTTGTGACAAACCACAACCGCTTACTTCACTTACAGATTATAACAGTTCAGTTTTAGGATTGCTTTGTAATTTGTCTCCCTGGGCCTCATTAAATGCATATATAATATAAATTATCTTGCAGTTATTTGTATATTTGCCACATATATTATGCTAAACATATTACTGCGCTTGATTATTTGGAATTACAAACAAGTTTGAAAACCTTACCATTTTAAAATGTCTGAGTAGTTTACATTTTATCATGAGTAGACCAGTTCAATATGCCATTTTGAAACAATAAAATGTGATCTAGGGTCCTTGCATCTTCCGAACATGGGAATGGCTTAAGAGCTCAGTTTGCTGGTTTCCAAGAATTCGCTATCTGCTTGGCACTGGCACACTTTCCCCTCTTCACACCTCTTTAGATTGTCGGTTATATAACTTCATCTAGTAGTAAATTGCCTAATGCTTTTAGATAAATCTCAACCCAAAAACGAGCATTTAATTCCAAACAAATCCTACAACCTTTTCAGTTTTTACTAACCATATAAGGATACTTGCGGCGGATTATGTTTACAACAGTGTTCCTTCACAATATAACAAATAATTTTAATGTTAGATTTATTTATTTAAGATTTGTAGCTTAAAATGAGTACTTAATGGTCTGCATTAAATCACGATGTTGTAGGTTCAAGTGACCGCTCGTCTCTAATTGGTCAGGGCTATATATGATACGGCTCTAAGGGGTAATTTACATCACGTGACTTCGGTGTAGAATCGCTTCTCTCCATTCTTGTTTATGAATTTTATTACGAGTGAGTTTATCTCGGACAGTGTTGTTTGTTTTTGGCCGAGCACTTGTTACCGTTGCTCTCCACCTTCTATAAAGCTCACCAAGGTGAGAGCCCTGTCCCTCTTTTACCGTTTTCAGTTTGTGAATTTTCCCGTACAATTGCTCATCCTCCCCCAAGATGCCAAGTGACTGATTTCTGTTAATCGTGTTCTGTACTCCGCCTTGTATATTCACCTACAGACAATGCGTCGATTCTGTGACAGTACGTCTGGAATAAGAAAACATGCCTTTACTTATGCCTTGCTGTGAGTTACAAGTAAGATAACTTCGGAGAATTTAGAATAAACTATTCATTTACGTCCTTTATCCACCTTTACTTTCCTAGCTACAGTGTTTTAATCCTGTCATGAAATAATGGTTCCTCCCCTCATATAACAAAACCTCCCTGCCCTTTTTGTTTTCCTTGATGTACATCTTCACATAATTTATTTATTTTTCAATTTCCATCCCGTTCCTCGTTCAACCCATTTAAAATTCTAGCAGATTAAAAACTAATGAGAGCTGTAATTTAAAAGGATTTCCAACTACGGTATTGGCATTTAATTTACCTCATTAAAATTCTTTTAGAAAATTGGCGAATATTTTATTATTTTCCCGGATAAAAAAACAAACGTTTTAATTATATATTATTTTTGCGCTTGTATAAATACGTTCATCAAGTATGTTAATAGTATTTTTACAGGTAATTCGAAACAAAAATGTTTACATGTTGAAAAAAAGAAACGTAATGAAATTAACATATTACATGTGATAGGTGCCATGTCATAAATCTTTATTATGTATTATGAGCCAGTGAAATTTATAAACTACAAATCTATAATAACAGTACGTTACACAAACATCCAGTACTCCAGTTTTTGGTTCATTTTTAGCACTTAAATCATGTTCTTTTTTTACTAATGTAGATTTTATTTATTGCTTTATATTTATCTCTTGCTCCTTCTGTTTTTCACTGTTCATCTTTCGCATCCAATTTTTTCAAAACAAATCTGCATGGTAACAGTTATTTCCGACTTTGACAGAACATTGACACATACTATAACACTCATTTAATGTAATATAAAAAATAACAACAATCAAAGAGTTTACTTAAATTAATGAATCAAAGAAAAACAATTAAAACATATTTTTAGATTTAAATAGTTTTAAATTCTTAAAATATTCAAAGTTTCCTCTTACATTTTACCGGTTGAACGTTATTCTGAAATTTAAGAAATAGAGTTTTTTAAATCAGAAGGATCAAAATAATGAAATATGTACTAAATAAATATATAATTTTTTTACTTTTCAAGATGGCGTTTGATAATTAAGAGGTAAGGTATTCAAAATCATCTAAAAACGATAGAGAGTTCTCCAAACTAAAATGTTGCAACAAGAGATAAAGAGCAATACCAACACTGCGATAACTGGCCTAATGCTTTGCCGTGGAATAGCATTATAATTCTACAAGGATTACCCAATAATAAAATTAACTTTGTGCTGAGAATTACAAACCTTGATACCGTGCCGTGTTCCTGTTGTAACTAGAGAATCTTGCAAAAACTTTTTAATTTTTAAATCAAACACATGTTTAAAACTTCACTGTAAATTTAATAAAGACGCACATATGCATTGTATATCTTAAATGTTACTATTCATACACAATTTACTTTATAATATTCAATTTTTCTTCATTGGTTAATCCATTATTAAAAATATTTATCTTCGTGAAGTTAATATAATATATGGCACAAGATAATTATAAAAACGAACAAATTATCGACATTTTCAAAGTATATATTGCAAGATCGCATTTATTGTTACAATGTTTTACATTTTACTAGGTGATCACATTTATAGCGAGAGCTAATAAATCATCCAAGAATTGTATTGCCATATTTATTTATATTATAGCTTTGTTAAATTCGAAGGCTTCATTTCTTTGTTTATATGCCACATTATAATAAAATCTAAGAATTTTAAAATTATTTAATAAATATAAATCTACTTTGAGTTACAAAGATTTCAAACACAAAAATACAATAGATTCGTTAAATTTAGATTTCCGTTGTCATTTATATATATAATAATAATATTGGGAACTATCCTAAATATAAGAAGCAGTAGAGATACAGTGAGTTCTATATACAATGTTGGCCAGCTCAGGAAGTCCCGATTCCATCTACAATTGCATTTTCTGTTGTCCCATTGAGCTTGGCTGCTATATTGCATTGCAAGTTCAGGAAGTCCCGATTCCATCAACAATTGCATTTTCTGTTGTCACATTGAGCTTGGCTGCTGTACTGCATTGCCAGTTCAGAAAGTACCGATTTCATCTACAATTGCATTTTGTGTTGTCACATTGATCTTGGCTGCTATATTGCATTGCCAGTTCAGGAAGTATTGATTTTTATCTACAATTGCATTTTGTGTTGTCACATTGAGCTTTGGCTGCTATATTGCATTGCCAGTTCAGGAAGTACCGATTTCATCTACAATTGCATTTTGTGTTGTCACATTGAGCTTGGCTGCTATATTTGCATTGCCAGTTCAGGAAGTATAGATTTAATCTACAATTGCATTTTGTGTTGTCACATTGAGCTTGGCTGCTATATTGCATTGCCAGTTCAGGAAGTATAGATTTAATCTACAATTGCATTTTGTGTTGTCACATTGAGCTTGGCTGCTATATTGCATTGCCAGTTCAGGAAGTACCCATTTCATCTACAATTGCATTTTGTGTTGTCACATTGATCTTGGCTGCTATATTTCATTGCCAGTTCAGGAAGTATATTTTGTGTTGTCACATTGAGCTTGGCTGCTATATTGCATTGCCAGTTCAGGAAGTATAGATTTAATCTACAATTGCATTTGTGTTGTCACATTGAGCTATATTGCATTGCCAATTCAGGAATTGATTTAATCTACAATTTCATTTTGTGTTGTCACATTGAGCTTGGCTGCTATATTGCATTGCCAGTTCAGGAAGTACCCATTTCATCTACAATTGCATTTTGTGTTGTCACATTGATCTTGGCTGCTATATTGCATTGCTAGTTCAGGAAGTACCGATTTCATCTACAATTGCATTTTGTGTTGTCACATTGAGCTTGGCTAATATATTGCATTGTATACTGACTCTATATGGTCAGTAAATTACTGTAAATAAATATAAATAACATTACAGTAAATGACAGTTTGGGGTACAGTATTAAAGTTTTACACACACGGGTACTATAGCAATATTGCACATGTTTTGAGTACCACTGCACCTTGTGGAGATACTAAATAAAACTAGTAAACTCATGTGCAATAACTTTTAAGTTATATATATTGAATTCTGCAATTCATAGCTTGTCATAACAGTTATTCAAAATACAACTAAATTATAAGCTTAATTTAACTGAAAGAAGGCGTTGAAATTCGAGATGTTTATTACTAATAGGTGAACAAGAATAGGATTTAGGAGATGTCCTTGAAAGCACTATCCCTTTTTTAAGACTATGGAAAGCAAACATTTTAGTTATTTAAGGGCAGTATGTAACAGACTAAATCAAGAGTATCCTCTAACGCCATTGTTCGAAGATTCTCTCAGTTAAGCTGCAACTTGGATATACTCGTTTTGAAGTTCACTAAAAATTTCCATTGAAAATCTTCCAAAATGCATAAATACCTTTTAAGTTTGTTAAGTTTGTTTGTTTAAGTTATAGATTTCATTTTGTTCGATTCCAACAAAATGCATACTGTTGCAGTAAGCAACTTAGTCGTACACAAGGAAGCAAAAGCATTAAGTCAAAAACCAGTTTCTAAAAATAGCAAATGAGGATCCTTGATGTTAAAAGGATTCAAACAAAACGTATCATAGAGATTTTACAGTTTATTCTGATATCAAGGCAGGATTTCAATAAAATATGCCTGGAGGGGCGAAGTCCTCAGTCGAATAACAAAATTGTCTTAACATAACAAACCGCTTTGGAGCTAGTTTTTAACAACACTGATTAAATTCGTATCAACTGAAATTTTCATTTGAAGTATTGTTCTTATATGGTTGTAACTTTTATTGTAACTTATAAACACAACATCATATGAACGCATTGTTAACTTGAAAAGTTGAAGGTAAATTGCAGGACTCAGATAGAATATGTATGATATTCAGCTTATACCATCGGTCTTTCATTGAATCAACTGAAGGTGGGATGAATAATGATTTAATATTCAGTTCATTAGTCACTGTGATCTTTACATTAAACCCGTAATGTTCAATATGCAAATGAAATATTCATTATATTTTGTCGTATTCTTCTTAAATGATTCGTGACTGTCTGTTTTATTTTTATGTTCCCACCTTAATAGAAAATATAAGTATTGATAAGTAAACTATGTGTTATATTAGATTTCATATTATATATGCCCACATATAGTGTTTATAACTGATATGAACTCTTCAGCTTGTTACATTGTTATACTGTATGTAGAGAATTACTATCAGGCTCAGGTGACAATGAATGAATGATATGTGGAGAGACAGACTACATTGGTGAAAGATTACATAATGGAATTTATACACTTTGACGCTAGGAGAAGGGGAGTTATGCATAATGAGCAATGAATGGAATATTCAAAACTCACCGAATTTATCGTCATTTGTCACATAGCACTGTACAATTACAGAATTCCATCATCGTCCCAAACGAGCTGTCACAGGATCAACATACGTAGTGAATACAGTGACAGAATTACTATATACTATGCACAAACTTAATTCTACGGACTTTCAAGAGGTATGTTCTAATAAATCACAGCTCTAAAATGAATAAATATGTATATGGTACAGTAAGTTTCTTAATTCTAAAACCAATGGTGTTTGAAATAGCAATCAATATTAAGAATATTATACAACTTGCCATGAAATAGTGTCTCAGAAATCTATGAAAAAGGTGGAGAAACATTTTAAATAAAAATAAAGACGTGCGTACCAAAATGTTTCATCTCAGACGCAAAGTGCTAGAGTGTTACAACTACAGGATCTAACTAGCGACTCTCATCGTCTGTATAAACGCAAACCTCTCAAACTTCCAGAAATCAATGTGAATTATTCATAAAACTAATTTTCCAAATACACATTCTGAGTATTTAATCGAATTAATATTCAATTATAATGGATTTAATAGACAATTAAACACTATTTATTTAACCAATTGACAAGCGAGGAAGTTATGTACTGGAAATATGCCAAACTATTTAATGGGCCAATAATTTTAGGGCGCTGTCAGCTTCTTTATTAACTGTCTGTTTTCCTTTATCTTGCATTTCGTCAACATTCAATCCAAGTAAATCAAATTAGCTCAACTAGAGTTGATTTCTTTTAAAAATAAAAACTATATTTTCCCATTTCTAAAGTGTCCATGTTACATGTAGTCAAGCTATCGCATAAACTGCAGAATATCCAAAAATTTAATCCAAAAACCTTGAGAAATTTTAATTACAGATAAATAACTGAACAAATAAGTACCAAATATTCAACGGAAGGTTGAGGTATCGAAGTAAGTTCTACAGTAGCATTCAATAATTTTATTTAACTAAATATTTATTATAAAAATAACACCTTTACACTTATAATGGGAGAATATTTTATAAGTAACATTAAATATGTACTTACTGAAATAGATTTTATTCAGAATATTTTGAATTTTTACCCTTATTTGTATACTATTTAGTTTAGAAGGCTTGTAATTTAACATTTCAAAACACTACGAGTTTGGTACCCAGATTTGCTTTATATAAAACATTCATAAACACTTTATTAACCAAAAACCTTAGAGCGAGTTAACTAAGTAAATAACTTTTTTTTCTTTTAGAACAGTAAGCACTTAATCCCAAAAGGACCTTTTCACTTGCTTTCGGAGCGATAGAATTTTCTAGGTAAGGTTGGGGATAGGAGTCACCAACTTTCAAGATTGTATTAGGAGGAAAGTGGGTTGTATATCTTAATTAGGTCATCTTGGAAGAAAGAGAGTCTAGATTTTTGTTCCATCCTATTTCAGTTAAACCTGTTAGGAAAAACAGGTTGATCAAGACTCCTTCACGTTTAGGCCAGCAACAGCCTTTAACACTAAGGGAGCTCCAATTACTTATTTTCCGAAGTACACAGGCTATATTTTTCCACTCTTCCGCTCCAACAATAAATTCGACTTTTGGTGTTATTGGTGTGCCGATCCTGGACATCTATGGGGTTGCCCAAATGATATTGACACACCGGTTTCCTCCACGCAGTGTAGGTTCACCTGGCAGTTATAAGCCACCTTGAAGAGAACTCTCCTGGGTTATCGCCAAGGGTGGTAGATAAGGTGGACAGAATAAAGATAAAACGTGACAACAAATTTTATAAATTACTAAACCTTGAAAATAGACTTTTAACAGATCAAACTCTATTCTAAGTATAGTGCCTTCTTAAAACTACCTTACGTTACGCTTTTACTTGATTAAATTAAACTAATTAGCTGACACGAATGTAACAGTGTTACAGTGTATTTGTGGGGGTCGGAGACGGGAAGCCCGAGTACACTGTGGTAGTAGCTTTGAAGTGATCGTTGCTATATCGACATTGCTACCTTCACTTTTTCAATGGATCGCCCACTCACCATTTTATTTTGAACGACCCTTTTCCGACGCTGTTTAGTTTATTTATAGTATCTAATGTAGATTGATTTGTAAACATCCCATACTAGAAGCTTGTCCTTACACAAAACCAGATTTCCATATTTAAGTGGACCCAGGTGGTAGAAAAGTAATGAGACTGATGATTTGTTTGAACTAAGCGGAGGCGTTGTTCTTACTCTGCATACCATTGCTTCAAGGCTTCAACTGGTATCGCCCTTAGTTCTTCGATTACGGTTTGTTGGATGTTTTCAATAGCATAAAGAAGACGCCCTTTCAAGTGTTTATTTTTATCTTAGGAAACAGAAAGAAGTCACAGGATCTGCGATCAGGTGAATAGGGGGGAGGCTTAGGAATCACAGGTATATCCTTATTGGTCAAAAACTTGTTACCAGATATTGCCGATTGACAGGGGCTATTGTCATGATGGAGCATCCAAAGGTCTGAAATGACCAATCTATGACCATTTCCTGAGCCGTTCAAGGATTTATTTATAAAAAGACTTGGTTTACAGGTTGTTCTGGAGGCACAAATTCTCTGTAAACTATTCTTCTGCTATAAAAAAACACAAATAAGCATGATCTTGATTTTCTTATCTTTGATTTTGATTTTTGACTCAGGATAGTACTCAAAATTTCATGATTCGTCACTAGTGATTTTGTAACTGAAAAAATTAGGTCGTTTTCAATATAGTCAATAAGATAAAGGCACACATCTTCCTATTGTTTTTGTTAAATTGTCAGTTTTTTGTAATCTCGGCGCACACCTTTCTCTTGCCCAAATTGTTTGTCCGACTCTGTTGAAGAGTGTTATGATTCAAAATCAACATTAAACTTATTAGTCTTAATCTAAGTTGACGGTCTTACTTCACCAGAGCTCTTACTCGTTCGATGTTCTCATTAATTTTCTATGTGTACGTATGGTAAAGAATTCTATTTTGTATGGTACAGAGGGTTGGTGGTCCTGACTCAAGCATTGCCGTACAGGAAAATTAGTGCTCCTCGTTAAAATTTATATTTGAACAGTTTAAATGAGTGCTCTGTGGTGGTGTTTGTATTTAAAACATTTTTTGGACTGTTGGAATGCAACATTTCATCATCACATCAGCGGCTGGGGAGAGTGAGTAGCTGAATGTTGAAGCGGGGCGTGACTAACATTTCACGTGCAGGCAGCGTCTGAAGCCACAGCGCACGCTTCGTCGCGCAGCTCTGTGCGTCTGACAGCCAGCAGAAACCAACATAACCCGGCCGGCTTGTAATGTCTCTTGTAATGATTTTGAGCCAAATTTATCAAAACCTAGATCGAGCTGCTATCGGTGGTGAGAAGTGGAGTCTGGGAACCCATTCATCAGTTCAAAATAATTTTTTATGGAAGAGCTGGGGCCGAGAGCTGAATACCTAACGGGCGCTTCCCTTGCTTCGAATGGTCATGCCAGGGATGGCCGGGAGAAGCCAATTGTTGTTTTCCACCAAAAACATTTGTGGCCTTAAATCTAATGCCGATCTACTTCAGATCCATCTTCAATGTGAAAGTCATGACGTAGTATGTTTGACTGAACATAACTTGACTAGCGAGCAGCTTAATTGTTTTAGTTTACCTGACTTTCAAGGTTGTGTCATCATACTGTCGTGAGGCCCGGCTAAAAGGTGGAGTCTGCATATTGACTAGATGCCACATTGAGTCGGAGGCTGTTGATGTGTCTAGATTTTGCGTTGAAGACTTCTGCCAAATGGCTGGTGCCAGGGTGAGACTGGCATGCGGTAAATCTGTGTTTGTCTTGGCTGTTTATAGGATTCCTACCTATAATTGCGAACAGTTCCTGAGTAGTATAAGTGATTGTTTTAGACAGTGTTTTTTTATCAGGAAAAACACCTAGTTGTTGTAGGCGACTTTAATATAGATTTATCATCTTCGTCATCATGGTGTAAAAGATTTCTCCACACAATGGCCTCGTTCGATCTGCGTCATACAATCACATCCTACACTAGAGAGGTAAAAGACTCTAAGACTGTGATTGATAACATTTTTACAAACATAGATGATCGGCTGGTAAACAGTGAGGTTGTGGTAAACCGCATTATCTGATCATCATGGTCAGTTAGCTACTTTTAACCTCTCTGTCGCTGACTTGAACTCTGGCCCTTTGTACAGGTTATCACGTCAATTCACACCGCAAAATATTCGTAGTTTCCACTTTCATCTCAAAAGGGAGCTTTGGAGTGAAGTTTTTGAATTGGGTAGTCTTGATACATTGTTTTGATGTCTTCATGAATAAGTTGAAAATATTATTTTGATATTTCTTTCCCTTTACTCAGGAAGTCTATGAAAGGTAGAAAACTCAACTTTGAAACCTAAACTTACTCCACAACTGTTATCTATGAAGGATCAGCTGCTTTCTCTCTATTCTGACTCGAATCATCTAGAAGCAGCTCACCCTCTCCGATCTGAATAACCGGCAACTGAGAAGGATGTACAAAAAGGAGATTTCGTAAGCACAAGTCTGATGCTGTGTTAAATAGGATCCAGAAGTCTACCAACAAAACAAAGACAACGTGGGAAATCATTAACGACCTTAAATCATCCAACAGTGAGCGAAACTTATTTTCATCCATTTGTCTGACGAGGAAAGGATCCAAGATGGTGGAACCCAATCTGGTGGCTGAAGCGTTTAGTTCATTTTATTCCAGTGTCGGTCAACCAATGTCTACAGGCAGTAGTATTGGGTCGTCGCACGGAGTTGTACAGCCGGAAATGATCAGTAAAAAACACTCTTCATTTTTCCTACCTCAGAAGAAGAGGTGATGAGGGAAAATTAGATCTCTAAAGCCTAAAAGTTCTGCTGGACCTGATGAAATCTCTCCAAAGCTATTGAAGCATGTCGCTGATGCAATAGTCAAACCTCTTACGTATCTTATAAATCTGTCATTCAACCTGGGTCAGTTCCCTTCATCAACTAAAAAATGCAATTATAAGACCAGTTCATAAAAGGGGACAGAAGGACGACTGTAACAACTATAGGCCCATCTCGCTCACTTCCACATTGTCTAAGGTATTTGAGCGCATATTCCTAACAAGACTCCTGTCATTCATGAATTCAAACCAAGTGTTTTCTTTGAACCAGTTTGGGTTTATGAAGAATAGATCGACATCTGATGCCATGCATTGTTTGGTTTCTTCTGTGGTTCAGTCCCTGGATTCTGGCTTGAAAAGTACTGGGATCTTTTTCGACTTGTCAAAAGCATTTGACATGATTGATCATGACATCCTGTTACGTAGGCTGTCTTGTCTTGGACTAAGGGGAGTCGCTCATTCGTGGATTTCTAGCTATCTTGGTGGAAGAGGTCAATTGGTTCAAGTACCTTATGTGGATGGCAGTGGCTGTCTAACATCGGTTCAGTCATCACAGGCATTGGTCTCTAGGGGAGTTCCCCAGGGGTCGGTGCTTGGTCCCATCCTCTTCCTTCTTTTTGTGAATGAGCTACCCAAACAGGTCACTAGAGGAAAAGTCTGCCTTTTTGCAGACGACACTACCTTTTCAATTTCAGCTCGGCATCACAATGAACTTGAGGTTTGCTATTTATGAGGAGACAGGTGCTTATATGCACTGGTTTCAGGAGAACCGCTTACTCTTAAAACAGTGAAAAAACTAAAGTCGTTGATTTTAAAATTGCGGGCTCTGTCAGTGATGATAACAGAATGTTTCAAATTGGGGATGATACAATCGAACCATGTCTTAACATTAAGTTTCTTGGGATCATCGTTGACAGAAAATCTTAATTTTGCTCAGCAAGTTGATGCGGTCTGTAAAAGGATTAGCTCGGGAATCTTGTGTGTTAAGGCGCCTGTCTGCTTTCGCTGGTACCGATGTCTTACTAGCTGCTTATTATGGCATTGTGTATCCTTCTTTATCATATGCCATTGAAATTTGGGGCTTTGAGTGCACAAGGACCAAAGTAATTATTCAAGCTTCAAAAGAAAGCAATTAGAATAATATTTGGGAAATCATGGCGTTCTTCTTGCAAACCTCTTTTACTGACAACAACATATTAACTTTTCCATCCATTTACATTCTACATGTTGTCAAGTATGTCCATAGAAACTTACCTTTGTTCAAGTCTGACACTCTTCCACACATCTACGATCTCCGGGAATCGGGAAAAAAATCTCTGTTCCTAGGCATAAAACTGCTTTTTATGAACACCCACCTTAAATATAATGGGATCAGGCTTTTACAATGCACTACCGGGGGGAGCTCAAGTCAGAGAATAACTTCAATTCTTTCGGAAACGGGGTAAAGAAAATTCTATTACAGCGGTGTTGTTACAGCATCGGGGATTTCTTGTCCTGATGGACGAATTGAATGTAAATAGGTATGGGAACGAGCTAGTTGTAGATAGCTCTTTTCTTATTGTAACCCATAGAAATGTGCAATGTGATAATCATATGTAATTACTGTTGTACTGGATTACTTCGTTTATTTTTGGTTGACACTATTGTATGGTTGAAAAACTGTAAAAATAAAGATTTTTGAGTTTGAGTGAGTTTGAGTTTTCGTTGTCGATGTCCTCCCGAAACAAGCTTCATGTTCAACCCTCGGCATTCTAAAAATGCCTTATGCCAGCGAAAAACCTTTGCTGTTGATAATGAATGTCCCAATAAAATTGTTGCATCTTTTCGAAAATCAAAGTCGCATATTCACCTAGCCTAAAAAATAGTAATGACAACTATGCTCCAAATTATGCTGTACCATTTTCTAAACACACCACACTAGAAAAACTTCACTTATCACGTTCTAACGAGTCACTGGAAAAGTAGTAACAGGAAAAGATTGAAACTTGTACTGGATCTTTAGAAAAGAAAAAAGTTTTAATAAGGATCAGGATATAGTGTGGCCAGATCGCTCTCAATGATTCCAGTCTCATACTGTTTTGCTTCCTCGTGTATCCTACATAACCATCAAAATAATTTCATTGTACTAAATTGTGAAAGAATAATTTTTGTATCAACTCGTTTTTTTTAGTGATATTTTGATGATAACATGTTCAATATTCTGTTGTATCGGTAATTAAAGTCTAGTTAAGTAAACATGCCATGAAAGAACTTCTGTTTTTTGCAGATTTTCTGTATCTCTATACATCTTTCCCCCTCTGGGTGAAGAGATCGAGTTCCTGAAAAAATGCTATTTTTTTGTGGTTCCTGCATAGCATTTTCCGGTCCTGATGAAGGAAAAGAATGAATTGGCAATAGTTTTTTGAAAGACGTGTTTTTTATTAAACAAATAAATTCTTTCTTAATGCTCGATATATTTAAATACCTTCAGGTTTTAGCAATATCACAACTTCTAAACATCTATGTAGTTTTCTTTTTATATGTTTCGAATGCTCCAAACTCGTAACGTTTCTAAATTAAGAAAATTAACACATGATCAATTAAACTAACATTTTCCGTAAGTGCACAACGTTAGTAGTATTTATGGTTGAAAATCAAAGAATTATTGATAAATCGAGATCTTAATAAATAAAATTAAGTATTTCACTATAACCCATTAAAAGCTATTTTATTATAAGCAACAGTAGAATAAAGAGTAGAATAGAAGTATAGTAGAGTAGAGTAGAGCTCCCGGAGTTAGAATTTAGCGCATTTAAGAAAATCGATGGCGTCAGAGATCATTAAAAATAATAATGATTACTCGTCAGACAGACATTCCATTATTCATCTTGTCAAATCCACTTGGTATTCCAGCAACGAGAGGTTAAAGCCAATTAAAAACTCCCAACTCAACCAATAGGAGAAGCGATGACAACGTGTTGTGGAAATAAGCCAGAGTAATGCGGCATTCACTGAACGCCTGGACTGTCGCTGGACTTCGCTTTCACATTATTTTAAAATTGAATAAATTCATATACGTAATTTCATCATTACAATACATATCTTAATTTAAATTATATTCCTAAAATTCATGTTAAATACATAAACATGTTTGCCTGTAAAATATATCTTCAGAAAATATGAAATGTGGTGTAAGTTGCTATGAACGGTATAGTGATCGTACTAAGGTAATGTTATAAAACTAAACAGCATTATTATATAATTTATAGCCCTTCAACAAGGAAATTTTATCACCAGGAATATCAAATATCGGTACAGTACCTGCAAGGGAGGAATACTATTTGTCGCGTAACAGGTTTCGCTAATGTTGCTTGCAAATTCTCATGTTTATAGCTTATTTCATTCCTTCAGTTAGAATACATCTGTTACTATCTCGCATTATAACATATCATATGATTTTCCTTAGTTTTTATTACAAATCTATTATTTCTGCGATTTCTTGGTTGCCATCATGAGTATCCATGCCCATTGTAAAATAGTGCACTAACGCTCAGAAGAATCCATGGAGTGACATATAAACTATCATCGAATCGATATTGGCTGTATAGAAGTGAAGATGAATGCAAGATTTAAAGTATATATACAAGTAATGCGTTTTTAATTGGCTGAGCTCTAGCAAAGCCTGTTACTCGAGAGCCGATAAAATTACATTTCTGTTTGTCTGTCTGTCTGCATATCAGTCTGTCGGCGCGATATCTCATAAAGTCGACTGAATTTTGAATGAAGCTTCATTTCTATACAAGCAACACCGCGTTCGATGATGATGTATGGCAATCCATAGGATTTGGCTTGGCATTAACGAACATTTTTATATTGGTAATTTTTACAATTGACCGCACTCTACGGTTGTAGTATCCTCCCTAGGTCAACAGAACGTTTATTATTTTGACACTCCCATTATACGTAACTGATGAACAACATTGCGAAGGTATCTTGTGGCAAAATATTTAGAAAAATATTTCTTCCGTAGACTTTAAATTGAGCATGAAAACTTATTTCTACATAGACGATAACGTGTTGTATAGTGGTCCATGTTCAACCATGGAATTTTGGATGAGCGCAATTATTGTGTCAATGTCTTTCCTGTACAATTGTCTGTCTATCTATCTGCCCACAGTACATCTTGAGCATGAAATGAGTCATCTATCTGTAATTGTTCATAATACATCAGAAAATCCTGTTCGATGACACGTGGTGCGGCGTACTCTTACCTTTTTAATATACATAATTAATTTATAGAAAAAATAAACTCTATTTTGCAACCTCAAATTAAAGGTACTCAGTCACCAATCATCTGGTAAATATATAAATTAGTATGATGATATTTTGAAACATTTATAAGAAAAACTCAAACACAATAAACAACAAAGTAGATTCGTTGTCGTTGAATAGTGTGGACAGACAGATAAAAATAAAATGTTTCATGTTTTTCGCTAACGCTTAGCTAATAAGTCTTAAATACTATAATTCTACCTCATTTATTCAAGATATACCAGTAGCTATTCCATGAACTTAGAAACATTTAATTAAATTGCATGTAATAGCTCTCTTAAGTTTATAGAACGGTTTTATAATGTTAAAGTAGGCGGATAAATAGTTATTCAAATTCAGGGCAATTTTTAAACTGATAATATAGATTATTTATTTTAACTAACATTACATCACATTTCCTGAACACAATACAGAAATGTTAAGATAAAAATGTAGCAAAAAGTATAAGAGAACTGTAACACATTATAATACGAGTCTTACATATCCATTACGTATTGTGTTAACATATAATAGATAAAGTTTCCCGTCTTAAAATGACTTCGACTTGTTTGTTGTACTCTTATCCAAGCTAGGGATGGGGACTTCATATAATAATGTTATCTAAGCCGTTCTTACCCCACACCCAAAAAGCCACCCTTGTCTCAAAATTCTTACATGGAAATCTGTAATTTGAGATACGTTATTTTAAAGCTCATCTACTATAATTTTTGTTTTTAAAGAAAACATTTCATATAATTTTGGAAAGAATTTTAAATTCATTTTAATCGATTAAAATATAGGCATACACCCTTCATACTGCCATGATGAAATAATTTTAATTAATAATTATGTACTATTTTTCTTTACAGGTTTTTAATGGAACGCTAACGAAAGAAAACTACGTTTGTCAGAGCAAGAATAGTTTACAGTTTAGTTATTTGTAATACAATCACAGTATTGTTTAATATGGTAAGTAGACAAATCTAATTGCCATTCCATCAAAAAATATTCAGAGCCAATTGGAAATTCCTAACTCAACCACTCGGAAAAGAGATGACGTCATGTTATGGAAATACCCAAACTATTGAGGCGTGGGTGGAATAGCATAGAATGGTGTTTATATTCGCTATCTGCTTCGCACACACTGGCATAGAAACAATAATTCCAGTAAATATTTATTTGCTGAACGTTATTTAAAACTGTTTACCTCAGTAATTACATTTCGAACACGTATAAAAGACTGTACGTGCGAATAAAAAATCTCTACTACCACCCAACAGGTGTTCTATTATAACGCGCGCTTTAATTGGGTCGCGAGCGCAGTAAAATTTCGATACACTTTACTTTAAAATATTATATAACTAAATACATAAGTACTAAATATTAAGCTTAATTTTCAATATATTTGGGACGTGATACCAACTCTTACGTTACGATAAAATAATTTAGTATGATAATAATCACAGAAATTTAAGATGTAAATCTGAAATATTTAGAAATAAAACCACATATTATTTATAAGCTGTGTAAATAAATATACTTAATGTCCCACTAGTTTACCAAAAATAATAAAGGTCATTATTTTTCCGGACAAAGGAATACGTTTTATCAATTATTTGTTTTAAGAATATTGGTTTTTTATAGTTGTATTGAATCTCAAATATTTCAGTTTTTATATGCTCATGTAAATTACAATATTTTATTTCATTAATTTTTTTCCTTCCAATAAAAATACATTGATAAGTTATATTAGTCATTAGAACTGTGTTTCTTTAAATAAAAGCAGTGCATAACAGACTGCACATATTTTGAATCATGAGCTTGATGAAAGAAAGCATATATATCCGTCATAACGATGTTTCTATAACGTTTTAAAATTATAAATGTTCTAAAGCACCATAGAAAATTATGCTAAATAAATATTATAATAAGATCTCCTTTTTTTGAAATTTGTCAAAATTTAATTATTGATGATAAACCGCATCAAACCGTTTACCTGCTAATTTAAAGGATTATGATCATGTTTTTATAAGCACTAACGCTGTAAATCCAGAAGACTTCAAGGAGATGTATTGATCATTTTGCATGATTTGATCAAACCAACTATTTTTTATTCGTTTTTAAACAATTCATTACAATCGCTGTATTCTGTTCATGCCTTGTATATAAAATTCATGGAATATATTTTTCACTCATTAAAATTATAGGAACATTACTTTTTTTATATTCGTCTCTCATAATAAATAAATAAATAATCATTGTCTGCGGATGGATATCATTCAGAATCTTGTAAGAGTGTATATGAGAGGTATTTTCATTATCTGTAGAGGTTTGTCTTCACCAACGCCGCTCCTTGTTCTCATACTTTTCATTGTTCCACTTCAAACTCGACACCAATTCTTGTAATTGTTACTTTTGTCGGTTGTTCCATATTCTAATGTCTTTTCCCTTGGAATCCACTTCATTTTATTGAAAGTTAATTAAAATTAAGTTAAGTACATAATATTTATTTTTTTAGTAAGTGAAAGTGAGTTTATAAATTATAAAATGTCGTAGGTTAGTGTCGATTATAACAAATTGTTGAACGTTATTGTCTATTAGATCACTTTTTGAGACATAGCTTGTACGTGAGTCTAATTTTTACCCTCCCGCTACTCCTAAATATGTCAAAGACAAGTTCAAAGACATAATTCCCTCTAATATCTCCCACCAGATCAACGATAATTTACTTTGTAGTTACTAACTATTCTCTTCATTATTCCATTATGTAATTTAATGCCTAGAGTCCATCCTATTTGCATTCAGTTTGAGTCTTAAAAGTTGTCTCAAATACTTGGCATTTTTTTGACAAAGCCTCTTTATTTTTATCGAGGCATCGCACATGATTATGATCTTTGGTACACTCTGGACATCCAGGATGTGATTAGCGAGGCCCGTTGGTCGGAATAGGGTTGGTAAAACCTAGCTTCTTTCTTTCTGTCTGTCTGATTATCTATTTACAGGATATATCGATAACGATTAGTTTTTATATACGTATGTTCGAGTCCGATTACTGCGCATGTCCCTTCATGTCATATCCCATATTCAATCCTTAGTGGCAGTTCAGAAAACGTGGGTCATTGTTTATTGTTATGGTGTCAGCTTATGCTGACGTCTAGTTTTTCTAGAAATCGATAGAGATATTCTGTTCAAGGCCACCACTATCAGTTTTACGAGTTTATCTCAGTTGGAACTATTGATCCCGTTTTGCGAAAAGGCTCTGTAACAATTGATATGAACTCTGACGTTAACCCTTGTGATGTTATTGTTATATCCGAACTAACACAGTTAATTTGTTGAAATCAGTAACAATCAGTTCAACTCGACACACTTAACAAAATAAACCAGTTTAAAATATTGGTTTCGTAATTTCATCTCAAAATTCATAAGTAACCATGATTTTAAAACAAAGCGAATACAATGTTAAACTCAGACCAAAAATATTTCCACTATACAAAAGTAATTATAAATTTATAACTTTTGTATAATAATCAATTTAGTTAAATTTCAGAAAAGTTTTTACTTTAATTATAGCTGATAAAATGGAATAGCCTGTAGCTGATGATGTATGAAACAAAACGCTAATCGTATTGTAACTATACATATATTTATGTATATTGCATTGTATCCTTGAATTTTTATATATTGAATTGTTATATGTTGTTGGTGTGTTAAATATGGAAGTTATCCTGGCTTTGCAAGTCGTTAAAGAATGATGTTTAGTGCGGTATGCGCTCATTCTCAAGGTTAGAATTCTGCGTGCCTCTTCGACCAATGTGGCTATTACTAGGAATACTAGTGTCTAGCATATCTAGGTTAATGGCAGCATTAAATCATGGGATCCGCAATGCAATTCCTCAATATATTCTATAACCTCATATTACGTATAGATATGAATTTATTTCCATTTATGATACTTATGATAGACGAGATCCAATTTGCACTGTATAAACTCACAACCTAGTATTTATTGAAATCTTTACAGTAATGGTGTGAGGTGTTTCGGTATAAACGCTTTTTATATCGTCTGCCCTGATAGTTGCAGTCGTGCTGGGTTCTATTCCAGGGTTGTGATATCGCCTTATATTTTATCTTACCCGCGCCCTCACTGTGCGCTGGTAGAGATAGATGTGATACACAAGGTTAAACGTAAGTGAACAGAAAATCTCAGACTCGTTCAGAGCGAATTCAATTATTCGCACTCTTTAATAGAACGATATCATCACAGCTTTCTGTTCTATGTTTCGCGATTTTACGTAAATAAATGTGGCTATTACTAGGAATACTAGTGTCTAGCATATCTAGGTTAATGGCAGCATTATATCATGGGATCCGCAATGTAATTCTTTAATATATTTTATAACCTCATATTAAATATAGATATGAATTTATTTCCTTGTATGATACTTAGGATTTATAGTCTAGGAGATGAGATTCAATTTGCACTGTATAAACTCACAACCTAGTATTTATTGAAATCTTTAGAGTAATGGTTTCCTGAGAAGGAAATATAATTATTGTCTTCCATGCGATTTTTTTGTCAGGGGTCACAAATGGAATCGAAAAGGTAAAAATGTTAAACCTTTAATTCTAAAAATATGGGAAAGAAATTATTATTTTCCATTCTACCCATTTCGATTCCATTTGTGACCTGACCCCTAAGAAAAGTAACATTGATTATATAGTATAAATTCGTGTTTGGTTACATATAAAATGAACAATACTTATATTGCCGTCATACAAAAATATAAAGAGACTAAAAGTAGACACTTGAAGGGTCTGTATATGGTTAATTGATGCTGGTTTAACATTCATTATGTATCTGACGGTGGGTTTACACCATTTTTGTAAAAATTACAAAAAATATGATCTGAGAAGAAAGTTTAATTTCACATTTTTTACTCTGTTAATACCCTCCCCCCACCATTTCCATAAAAAATCACTTTCCGAAATAGGATTTGGACTAGTTTTCTCACATCTTCTACAATGAAAATTGCCACTTGAACCCCATTCTTCACGTTAATTAAAAAAATATCGTTCTAAGAAAGTAAGTCTTCATACGTATATAATTTTAGTGCTTCTAAACCTACAAATTTTGTCTTTGGGATCGTATTGAAATAACATTTTCCAGATCTTCACCCATTAGGCTTCTGTTATATTTGTTCGACACTTCTCTATTAATTAGAGTCACACATATGTCTCAGACCATATCGATTTTAACTTAGTTAAGTACACCATACTAGATCTCATACTCAAACTTTGGTAGTTGCACAATATTAAGCGGATCACCACGATGATAGAATTACCAATATTTCTGATTGTTTAAACTAGCAAAAAGTATAAAACTAAAATCTCGAACCGAATTACCAACTATAAGTTGTAGCTGGTTAGTTATTTCAAACTATAGTATAATTATTCATCTATGTTCTTATATCTAGAATTATAATAATTTAATTATCAATTAAAACGTATCTAATATGTATTTATAAAATGTAACAAATGAAATATTGGAAATCTTACTTTGTTCTAACTGTTATTTAAAGTGTATAGACACTCAAAGCCATTCTGAAAGATAGATTTTACGTAACTGAAAGCAAATACCACACCAATGATTTTACTTTGTCTGAATGAATTTAATAAAATATTGTTAAATAATAGATTTTAAAAGTTTTAAATAGCTTTTATAAGAATGATTTTGTATTTGATGGTTTAGGAATGTCTAATCGAAAATTTGAATCACTAATTCGATTATCGTGCTGGCCTCTTATTATACTGCAGCCCTTTGGAGTTCGTTAAAGGATGGGTCCTTCCCCCCTAGCCTTTCCTTGTATCTTGAGCTTGACAAGCAATATTCTCACTTTAGGGGTCGAATTTCTAGTGTTGTGAATTTCTACATATTAGACCTATGCCTAGAGCCAATTTTCTTTTTATTTCCTATAACAATCAAATCATAAATTGAAAACTGTCGAAACTTAACAAAAGTTTCTCAAACATAATCAGATATTTCTCACATTTGCTTATTTCTAAACGTAAACAAAAATACTAACTGCAATTAAAACAGCTGTTTTCGTATTTTTAAAATTTATTTTAAAAGGTCAACGAACATAGGAAGACAAAAAAGCTCAATCCATAACATGGACTTGTGTATAAATAAACATGTATA